>NW_026850506.1:0-220435 GCF_030869225.1 Colletotrichum abscissum
GGCTCCAGCGCCAGAGAATCGAAGCGCTTCCAGGAAGACACATCTTCCGGATCATACTGAACAAGCGCAAAGCAGTCAGCAAGACAGTCCGATCCAAACAGACCGACACCCTGAGGCAGCATGTGATCGAGTGACAACCGCACAAAGCTGAGCATTAGGGGAGACTGAGGTAGTTGGAACTGTCACACAAGGAACCAGACATCAAAAGGGTCTAAACGTATCCGTGTATAAATGAGCAGAGAGCCGCCAAATAGACTTGGTGGCTGCCAGGGATAGATGAGGCTAGAGAGCAATATGGGAACTTTGGAGACAGCTGGTCAAGGCTTTGTATTGGGGGCTCCGGGTGCTACGGATTAACAGCCGGAGCGCGTCGGTGGCTGGCCGAACCCCGCTATTCGGGGGTAGCTGCTGACATAAAGGCGGCTGATCAGATAAACCAGTCTTTAAACACGTGGCGTGCCTTGCTCGAACCTCGCAAAGACTGATTAACCTCATCATAGCTTCTATCGAGCAGCAGTTAGACAGGCAGGGGTCATTCTGTGTATATTGATGAGTATGACGAATGAATGGCTATGGGAAGAAACCCCATATCTATATAGTGAGTGTATGATCCCCTTGTATAAGGATACCCTTGCTAGCCTTAATCATACTTCTGGTGAAGCATGAGTCAGATCGCTTGGGGCGAAACAAGTACCGTAACGAATGTCCTGGGGCAGTCTGACATCTTCGAACCCCGAAAAGTACTTTCTTCTGCCTGTCCATAGTGATAACCCAGAAATTGTTCACTCTAGCTTTTCGTCGACCTTGGAAGACGATGGTGGACTGAGCAGCACATGTACATGGATGAAACAAGGTTTAGTATTGGCGGTCGAGCCTCTTGGCATGATAGCAGAGCCGTTAGGTACTATGGTGGAGTGAAGCTCATGGCGACGCTGCAAAGTTGGCAAGCGGTGTAAAAGATCCCTGGCGTTCACCACTCTGGTCGGCAGGCGGTGAGCAAGCCCAAAGAGAAGTACTGGGTGATGGAGCGGATACTATTTGAGCAGGCGGTGAGACAAGCTGTGAATTGTCTTTTCGCAAGCACAAGATCCGGTAGGCGGTCAGACGGTTGCTGTCGAAAACAAACATGGGCATTCCAGTTACGGCAGGCGGTGCGTCTTAATATCCTTGTCGATTCTTTCGTATCTTAAAGCTTTCGCAAGCTTATTTGATGGCACACTCATTTAGTCTCAACACTGGCTGGTAAATGTAGACGACTATTCTTGGAGACTCTCAGCTCAATTGTGAATTACTTTGGATACAGCGCACGCCATTTACTGCCTATAATGACGTTCACGAATCACAGCGGGCGGACATCACAAGAGTTTTAGAACACCTGGAAGAATGATGAAGAGGCAAAACCCAGATTCAATTCAATGATTTAGCTTCGTACTGTAATGAACTTGTAATGTTTGCATACTTCGACCCTGGAATCGGCGAGAAAACTCGCGGTGAATACCCTTCCACGAAAGGTTTTCTTCCTTTTTTAAGTGGCGCAAAAGTCGATCTTCGGCTTCTGAGAAGCGCGGTTTACGCCTCCTCGGTGACCGTGAAAGGCCCGCTTCAGGCAACGAAGGACTCGAAGGCTGGAGAACCTGTAGTGGGTTTCGGCATCGATGGCAAATACTCGCGTCCTCAAATTGCATCGAGATAGTCACTTTTTCAGCCTCGACAACGCGCTTAAAGACAAGGTTGGCCAACGGTGCGTCGGGTACGGAAAATTCGTCGAAGGTTGCGAGAATATTCTCATGCGATGCGTTCTCTGACTGCGGAGGGCTCACGCCACCAATCTCCTTCATGTACTCTGCAATTTGCTGTGACTGTCTTTTGGATTTTGGTGTATGATTCGATGTTCTCTGTGATCTGCGAAACCGTTTGGATGCTCTTGTGTCCCGGACGGAATCCTCATGCAAGCAGGTATTGCGTCGTTTGTGACCGAGCTGGCCGGACGAGTCTGAGTGATGGTTCCGCCTGCCGAATGGTCTGTCTTCATCTGGAGACATGTCTGGGCGTTCATTGACGTTACTTTCTGCGTCGGACTCAATCTCCGCATAGCCACCAATAGGAGCCTTGACCCTGCAGGACCGGCGAAGAGCAGGAGTTGAGCGAGCCGGAGATGGAAAAGATGAGGTCGAAGGGGTTGGAGATGGAGGAGCCGTCGGGGAGATTAGAGCTGCGTCTTCAAAATCGTCGACCCCTTGAGGCGCAGTTGACGATGCCCGACTGGTCGAGGAGGGTTCAGCAGCGGACTCAGGCTCAGCCTCGGCTGTTGAGCTGCCCAAATGTTGGTCGACAACGGAGACTCCTATGGTTTCAGGGGTGGTTTGGCCGGGGACGGGTCGACCGATATCAGCAAGCGTAACGCTATATCTTCTCTGCCTGGATGGTGTTGAGGTAGACGGTGACAATGCCCGAAATATCGAGCCATCTTCAGTGGACTGCATTATAAAGCCAGACATTCTAGAAGCAGCCATGACATTGCCGGAGCCCTGTGGGGTTTGCTTGTTGCTAGTCCTGGGCGACCGACAAGATTCCAGCCAGGCTGGAAGGGCGCTCCTCGGTGGACCGCTTGATAGATCGATTTGCTGCTCCCGCCTAGAAGGGGAGGTGGCGTTCTCGCTCTGCGTCTCCAAGGTTGTCTCTGGTGTAAATGCGGCGTGATCATCAATTTGCCCGGAGCCAGCCATGTAGGGTTCAATTTCACCGGTAAAGCCTGACTCTGGCAACAAGTTGTCTGAAGCTTCAGTGAGCACAAGGGGTTGAAAAGCTGTGACATTTGGCACTCTGATTAGAGAGTGGGCCACTGATGTCCCAGCCGCCATGCTCTCAACCATCGTGTCTGATGTTGTGGGCTCATTGACCGGGACAGAAGAAAGTCTATCAAGTCCGACGTCGCCGACAATGCTGCTGGAAGTGCTGTCTCTGTTTTCAAGGATGTTACCGACTGGTCCTACACGGACTTCGGAAGTAAGATCAACAGGGTCGATGGTAGGGCTTGTCACTCCATGGAACGTGCTGGATGCAGTCGCAAATTGTATCGGGACTTCCCCCATAACAGAGAGACGTTTGCTAATGCTTCGGTTTTCTTTGTTTTTGGATGCTCGGTGATTGACTACCGGCGTCGGTGGTTGATAGAAGCAGATGTTGTCCAAGTTGACTGACATGACTGGAGAGAATTTGGCAGATTGCAAGTGTAGACAGTAGAATAAAGAGTATGCTCAGAGCGGAATTTGAAGACGTCTTCTCCTCACAATATATTTGTATATCCTGGCCGGTGTGTAGGGTTGTCTACTTTAGCAAAGTTGGCCTATCCGTCGGAGTGCCGATGATCTTCTGCGATTCCGTAAAGGGGATCCGAGGTCGTGCTCACCGCTTCTTCGGCCCCTCTTGACTTCAGCTCATCATTCCCTAGCCCACTTGCCGAGAGTACTGAGTATGAAAATGTGATCCGAAGTTCAAGCTTCCCCTTGCAATCCTTCGTGAGACTCGGAGTCGCCGACTGGCGGCATGATCACACGACTCTCGCTTAGCGAGAGAGGCAAGTGTGAAGATCCAAAAAGGGGGCATCTCCGCATGGGCCGTACTCCTTTTAATTCAAGCGGCATACCCGAAAAGATATAGTGGCCGAAGTATAGTATGAGGTGTACGCAAGGAAAGCCCAAAGCGTCGAGGAACCGGACATGTACAACATGCGGTTATCAATACATCCCCAAGACCCGTGATTGGCATATTGTACCGAACAGGAGATGCATTCGAAAGGGTTGACAAAGGTTGGGCAGGGCGTGCTGGCAGCCGAATAGGGGCGGCAATCACGGCTGCCTGAGCAGTATCGGGAGGCTTCATGTTCGATCATTTGCATCGTCATGTAATAGGTGTTCGGGTTGACACGGATGTCATTGGCTTATTCAGGACACCGAGTTATTGAGATATTGCTGTATGCTTGCCGAATGCTTGCTTACCATTCTCTGTACACGCTCAGTATGTGGTCTTGATCATTGGACGTATGCAGCGAATCTGGACGAGTCAAGGCAAAGAGGGTATGCCCAGTTTGGCCATACTCCAAGACATGTCCATGGCGGGAGGGGAAATGAGGAGCGACGAGACGAGGTCAAGCAATGAAGATAGTCGGTTTGTCATGCCGGCATCCGTGTTCCAAATAGAAGGTGGACGGAGAGGCCAAGAAGCAGCGGTGTAGTGGAAGAAGTTGTAGACGGTACGAGGCAGCATTTCTACAAGCTGGCGTGATGAAGTATTTATAAGCGCAATTCGGTGGCATGCAAGTGTAGAGCGGCGAGGACGCTATACCCAAACAGGTGTGCCGCCAGACTTGGAGCGGAAGCAGCGACTTCTCTATTACGATTTAAATAATATTCTAATATTATTATTTAAAACTATTTAGTTTATAATATTATAAAAAAATGAAGACCTATATATTATTATATTTTTATTTTTATTATTTTAATTACTTATATTATTAAGTATTATTTAATATAAAGTAAACAGTATTATATAAATAATATATAATTACTTATAATAATAAATAGGTTTTATAATAATAATAAAAATAGATAAATATATATATATATATATATATATTAATACTATATAATCGATATTAAGACCTACCCGAGTAGTTAATAAAAGTAGTATATATATATAAATATATATAATCATAAAAATATAAATAATAAATATAATAATTATAATTTTAATTATATTATATTTCGTAAGATATTCTAAAAGCTAAAGGAAATAATACTACTTTAAAATAAGTAAATATAAATTTAATAATAATATAACTATAAATAATACCTATATTTTAACATAAGACTTCTATATTTAATAATATTAATAAAGAGTTAAATAATAATAATCTTCTATAGAATAATATATCATTCTTTAATAATAATATAAATAGATATATAAATATTACTTATTATTAAAATATTCTTTATTATATTAGTCTTATTTTAAAACTTAGTTAATTAAAATAAATATTATAAATATATATATTATATATAAAGTTTATATTTTAATTAAAATAAAATAGAAAGTAAACTAATATTAGTTATATATTAAAACTTTAATTTTATAATATAATAATAAAATATAGAAGTAGTTTTAAATCCGTTCTATATTAGTTCTAAATTAATACTAAGAAACTACTTATAATAAGTATTTTTTAAAAAGATAAAAATATAAATTACTAAACTAATTCCGAACTATTCTTAAAACGATACCGAACCGGTTTTAAATTACTTATTATTATTTTTATTTTTAGCTTTAATATTATCCTTAACTTTAGTATTTTTCGTATTATTTATAATAAATTCGGGATACGGCCGGTAATAAGACGCTAATAACTTAGTAATCGGTATACGGTTCGTATTATAAAAAAACTTTTTAAAAAGCAGAGCCCTTACGAAGGACTCTATAAGCTTTAGTCTTATAATATATTTATATTTATATTATAACCTCGCTAATTAAATACTTATAGCCTAATTTTTTATAATTCTAAAGCTTTTACTTCTATAAAATAATTAGTATAAATAATAATAAATTACGGAAATAAACGGAACGTTAACGAAACGATACTTAGTTATTAATAAAGAGCTATTAATATTAATAAGCTATAGCTATTTAGAGTCGACTACTTAACCCTATTCTATCTAAAAGAACGAGCTTATTATAGGGTAAGTCCTATCTAAATATTAGTATTTATAAAAGAGCTAAATAAAAAAGATAATTAGGGTAGATTATTTTTATAAGCTAGTTACCTTATTAATACCTCGAGGACTTTATTTATTATAAACGGGGCGTTTATTAATAACTAATTACTAAACGTACGAGGTTAAGGCGCGTATAAAGGCGCAAATAGTACTAAAATAGCTAGTTTAGTAGACCCTATAAGCTTAATAATAACTTATTTTTATAAAATAATAAAAATAATAGTTAAAGATCGAAACTAAGAACGGCGTTAATATAAGGAGCTTATTTAATAACTTACTAAGTAGCTAGCGACGTATCTAAGTTAACGAGAATACGAAAAGCCTCTTTTTTATAACTATAAACTAATTAAAAAAGAGTTTACGAGTACTTAGGTAATAAACTAAATTATTATTATAAAAATAAGTAATAAGCTTTGTGTAAAAAGTACTATAAAATAGTATATTAAATAGGCCCTATTTAAAATATCCTTATTATTATAAATATAATAGCGTAATTATAAAAAAAGCTTTTAGGATCCCCTCTTTTAAAACGACTTCTTAGCGTTTATTTATTAATAATACGTAGACCCTAAGACTTAGGAACGGAAATATTATAAAGAGCTAAGGATAAAGAGGCTAAAAAAGGGCTAGACTCCTATTTAGTTCCTCGCTAAATAATTAGTAATTTATTATAACCTAAGTATAAAAAATATAAAAAATTCGAAGGTAGAGGTATATTAGTTCTTTTTTAAATTACTATCTTAGCTATAGGACGATTTAATTCGTTATAGGGTTTTAATTAAGAGAGTACGTAATATAGCTTACGAAGCTAATAAATTATAGTTATTAAATTAGTAAAAGGGTAGTAACTAGTTATAAAAAAATAATAAAAAGAGGTTATATTTATTATTAAAGTAATTATATTAAATATCCCCTTTTTATAAAAAAAAGAATAAGGAGAGCTCTAAAGGGCTAGGCTCTAGGGACTTATTAAGAGTAATATTATAAAAGTTATATAATAAAAGTACTCGCACCGAGCTATTATAAAAGCGTTATAATAACGATATTAAGTACTTTACGTATAATAAAATAGGCTATATATTTAATAAGTACTAAAAGAATAAGTTAGGAAATAGGGGCGATAATAAGCTAACGTACCCCCGATCGAAGCTAACGTTAGTAATTATTTAACGGGTTATTATTAAGCCGAGAGTTATAAAAGTCGACTTATTAAAAAACGAGTAAGTATAAGTAATATACCTAATACGCTTATACTAAGTATTAAGAGGGTATTAATAAGAATAATTACAAAGGGTAGGGCAATAGTTCTATAAGGGGTTATTAAAAAGCTAGTAGAAGTTAATATAAATATATACTCTAAAATAAATATTATTAATACTAAGCTCGTAACTTACTTAGGGTTAACCCCGGTTATTACTATAGCTCCTTTATTAAGGAACTTTTAGGGTAAAACTATAAGCTAAGGAAAAGCTTATTAATTAACGCTCTTCTTTATTAACTACTATAAGTAGCTAAGGAAGATTTAGTAACTATTTACCGTAATTAATAAAAATAAAAGAATAGTAAACCTCTTACTATTATAATTATTAATAAGCTAAGAGGGCATTCGTATTAATATAATAACGAATATATAATTATACGAGCTTATTTTAGTTATTAAACTAGAGGTAATAGTTTATAATATCGTTAAGAATTATAAAAAAACGTACGTATTATATATCGCTATTATAAAAAGTATCGTAAGGGTAATAGAGACTAAACTATAAGGGGGTTTATTATTAGAACTTTAATTAGAAATAAAAACGTTTAACGAGTAGTTAATAAAAGAACCGTAGCTATATAGCGGGATAGAATACTTAATTAACTTAGTTCTAGGTACTAAACTACTATATAGTCCTATTTATCTATTAAATAAGAAATAACTTAATAAGCTTTGCGCATATATTACTAAGAACTTAACGAACGGTTATATTATACTTTTAGTTAGTAAGGCTAGGGTACCGATCCTTTTCGTATTAAAAAAGGACGGTACGCTATACCTTTATATAAACTACTATAGGCTAAATAAAATAATTATAAAGAATTAATACTTACTACCGCTTATTAATAAGTTCTTAAATAGGTTTTGTAAAGCAAAATAGATTTTAAAAATAGATATTAAAAATACTTATTACTATATCCGAATTAAAAAAAAAAAACTAATAAAAAATAGCGTTTAAAAGCTAATATAGTTACTTTAAGTATACTATTATACTTTTTAAATTAACGAATATACTTACGACGTTCTAAGTATATATTTACTAAGCGCTCGCTAATTTTTTAAATACTTATTATATAATATATATAGACGATTTAATAATTTATTTAATAATAAAGGAGTAGTATATAAAGGATATTAAAAAGGTCCTCCGACGTTTATAATTATATAGGCTTTTTACTAAATTATTAAAATACTTGTTTTATTAAAAGAGGGTCGAGTTCTTAAGGTATATTATTATACTAAAAAGAATCGAGATTAACTCGTTACGAGTACGAACGATTACTAATTAAAAGGCGCTAGAGTTTATTAAGGATATTTAAGTATTCTTAGGGTTTTATAACTTCTATTAGAAGTTTATTATTAAATACTTAAGTATCGTTATACCGATAATAATATTATTAAAAATAAAAAAGGGGTAAATAAAGGATTTTTAATAAACTAAGGAAGTAAACGAGGCGTTTAATTAGCTAAAGGTCGCTTTTACCTTAGTAACCGTACTTACGTACTAAAACTTATAACGTATTATATAAGTAAAAACCGACGCTTTAGTTAAAGCTATTATAATAATTTTATTATAATAAATTAATAAAAAATAGTAACCCGTTACTTATTAATTATAAAAGCTTTTAGATACGGAGTAATAATAAGCTATAGGCTAATAAGAACTACTTATTATAATAAAAAGGCTAGAATACTAGGCTTACTATTTCTAGGGCCTTTTATAAAAGTTTATAGTTCTAACGGACTACTAAATACTTAAAAAAGTAATTAGTATACTAGCGCGGGACCTTTAAAAAAGGCTTGCGAGGTAAGTATATAAATTATTAATATTTAATTTTAATTTAGAATACTAGCTAAGGAAAATAAACCTAGCGGACGGTCTATTTAAAAAGCTAGACTATATAAAGGGGGAAGTACTTTATAAGGACGTCCTCCCTATACTAACTTAGAAACTACGTCTTATTAACAAACTACTACCCAATATTTAATAAAAAATAATTAGCTTAAAAAAATAAAATAATATTACTAAAATATACGTTTAAGTAGTTAAAGCCTCCCTTTATAATCCTAGCTAGATATTAACTAGCTTTAAAAATAAAAAACTATTTTTTTTATATTAATAACGTACTATAAAATATATTAATAAAATAGTAATAGTTACTACCGTAACGACTTAAAATAAAAAAATAAGAGAGTTATTAGTAAACGCTCGTTAATAGTCTTATAAAAATAAAGAAAAGTTAGATAGAGCTAGGGTTATTATACTAAAATAGTATATCCTACGTCTTATTATAAAAAAACTTATAAAAAATAAAACGGTATTCGCTTTCTATTTCTTATTAAAAACTAAGGAGCTCGTTAAAAAACTATAAACTAAAAACGAGTTTTATATATTATAATTAATAAGAGTTCGCGCTATAATTAGTAAACTAAGAATATATTTACTTAATAAATAGGGTATACTATTTTTTAAAAAAAGACTCGTTATTCTTTAAATAAAGTCTTTTTAGATAGAGATTTTTTATTAATATTACGACGATTATAGGGTAAGTTATATAAGAGCTACGAAAACTCTCGAGTTAATTTAAAAAAAGTTTTATTAAAAAAATATTTAACGAGATATCTAAAAATACGTTAAGAACTATAAATATTATTTAAGAGTTATAACCTTAAGATATAAGCCGTATAAGTAATTATAATTACTATTACTATTCTTATATTTATTTTAAAAAATATTTATAAACTTTATTACGGGGCTATTATTAAGCGCTCATAATAACGGCGTAGAGTATAATAATATCTTAATTATTATTTATTATATAATAAAGTTCGCAAAGTTCTTACTTATTATTAAAATACTTAACGTAATATAAATAATAAATATCCTATACCGGGAGGTCGAATATAAGTTCGGTATACTAAAAAATATTATTATAAATAAAAATAAGCTCTTTATAAGCGTATTTTAAAAAGAGTTTGCTAAGGAACGGGCGATATGTTACTAATTATTTACTACGTATTATTTATAAACGGACGGCTAAATAGAGCGGACCTATTAAATATTAAAAAAGTATTTAAGGATCTATACTAAGGGCTTACTAAATAAGTAAGTAATATAGTTAAAAGAGGCCGAGTTTATATATAATAATAACTAATACTCTATTATAAAAATATCCCCGTATATAGTACTATACGGCTATTACCCTAAGTACGTTAAATATATATTTAATTATAAAACTATAGTTTAGGGGGTTTAAAAAAGGGTTTAAAAAATTAAGGAGATTAGGGCCTAAGCTACGTAAGCATAAGTATAAGCTTCTAAGAGCTAAGTAGCTTATTATAATAAAAAATATATTCTAAAAGAGTTTAATTATAAAGAGGTCGTTAGCTTATTAATAAAGAATATACGATTTAAAAATAATAAACTAGCGCTAAGATATATTAAAATAATAATAGCTAAAAGGGTAAAAAAATAGGCTTACTAAGTATATCTACTAAAGTAATATCAGAAAATATATAATATTTTCTTAGTTTCTTAGCTTAAACTATAAGGAAATTACTAAATAGTTAGTAACTAAATAGCGAATCTCTTAGAATTAGAGAACGAGTAAGACGTTTAAAAAATTAAAAAAATTATTACGATATAAAGCGAGGAAAGAAACTTACGATATTTTGTTAAATAAGCTAAGTAGTTTACTAAGTATAATATATAAGAGCTTATTAAATATCTTAAAAAAGTAATAAAAATAATTAAAAAATTCGAATACTATAAAAAAAGAGTATATATAAAATAGGATAATAAACGTTAAGTTCGTAATAAAAAGTTATTAAAAATAAGTTAATTAATAATACTTTATAGAACCCTTTTTATCTAGCTTAGTATAATTTTTTAAAAAAAAAATATAGTATTATAACCCTTAGTAATACATTATTAAGAAATTACTAAGATCTAATTATATAGGGAGAGTAACTTACGTAATATTAATAATAATAGTAGCGGCTTTAGTATATACTTCTAAAACTTAATAATTAATAATAATAATCTACTTAGTAAATAAGAAATAAAGAGGCTTTATGCGCATACTCGGCTAATTATTTAGAATAAGGCCGTTAACTTTATTAATACTATAATAAATAAAAGGGAGGTAGTTAAAGTTATATAGAGTATTATATATATTAATAATAGCGGTTTATAAAGCGTTCGCCGCTTAGTTACTATTAGAAATTATAATAAGAAGTATAATAAGAGCTATAATAAGAGGTATAATAAGAGCTATAATAAGAAGTATAATAGGAGCTATAATAAGAGGTATAATAGGAGCTATAATAAGAGGTATAATAAGAATAAGAAGCGAAGTAAGGGGTATAACGCTATTATTATTAATAACGGGTTAGGAAAAGGGGACGTTATCTAAAATAACGCTCTCGTAGTCCTAATTAAACTAAGGGGCCTTAGTAATATTAATATTTATAAAGAATATATTAATATCGAACTACTTATTACGACCCGTAGCTTTAACCTTAGTACGAATAATAGCCTCGTTAAGCTATTATAAAGCTTTTATTTAGAGCGAGAGGAGTATAATATTAGCTTTATTAAGATTTAAAATAATATAACTAAGGGCTAGGGTACCCTCGTTTATACTAAAGAGAGCGTTATAAGTAAGTATTAATAAGTTATTAATATTAAAGTAATAGCGCTTATTATAACGTTAAAAAAAAGAATTCTCTAAGTTATTACCGAGCTCTTTAAATTCGGTATCTTCGTATTAAGGCTTATTAAATTTAAACTTAAAATCGTCCTACTTATTATTATTATTAAAAATATAGTTAGTAATAAAAGTACGCTTCTTAATAAGAGTTCGAGTCTTAGGACTATAAGAAATAGGAGTAGCGCTATATATAGTAATAGTATAAATAAGTACCTTATTTACTAAGAACTTAGTAATATATTTATAAAAAGTAAAAAAAATAAGAAACTCTTAAATATATATAATAGTAACGCCCTTAGGAATCTCTTTATAATACTAAGCTAGAGCGTTAAGGTTATTTTATAAAGCGGTTATATAGCTATTATTATAAAAGTAAGTTAGCTAGAAGTAACTAAAATAAAAAATAATCTTAGTCTTATTATTAATATTAAAAATACTAGCTTAAAAAGAGAAATCTAAGTTAGTAAAAAGAAAATTTACTAAACGATCGCTAACGACTTACCGTAATTAAGATTAATAAGTTTAAATACTTATAGTTAGTAACGAGCTTTTAAAAAGTAGCCTATTTAAAATAAACTTTTTTTATTTTATTACTTACTAACGGGTTAGCAATATAAGTAGCGACTTTTTCTTATATACTAATAATATAGCTAAAAATATAAAAAACGTAACTACGTTTATAAAAATTAAGGCTACCTTATTCCTCAGTATTACGGAACTTTATAAGGGTATTTTAAATAAACTAAGCGGCGCTATATAGCTCCTTAAGAACTTAAGAAATATTATTAGTTAATATTTTAATAACGGATTAGCGAGGACTCGATGACTTATAGTGGAATATTTCTTTTTATTAATCTAATAAATAATATACTTAATAACGTAAGTATTAGTAATATAAACGAGCTTATTAATATTACGATATATACTAGCTAAGTAGCGTATATAAAGAGTACTACTATAGAGACTGCGGAAGCCCTTTTTAAAATTATATTTTATATTAAGTATATTTTAGATATATAAAATAGTAAATATTTTAATAAATACTTAGTAATAATATAGCAAGAGAGTTATAATTAAGAAACGATACGGAGTTAAAATATTATAAAAAAAAAAGTATAGTTATATAAAAAAAAATTCGTAAAACGGTTACTAAATAAAAAGGGGAAAAAAAAAGTAAATACGTAACTAATAATAAAAAAAAAATCTTTTATTATACTTAATAACTTAATAATAATAATAACCGCGAGGCTAGGTAGGCTCTTATATATTATAATAATTAGAATACTTTATTACGAATATATATTACTAACTTAGTAACTAGTCGGCGCGCTATTACTAAATAATAATAATAAGGTATTCGTTAGATAAGGGGATAAGAGTAATACCTTATTTTTAAATAAAAAAGGATATTATTAACGCTTTATAGAATTTATTATAAATAACGACGTTAATAGTTTTATTATTAATATTAAAAAAAAATATTATATAATAATTTTAAGGACTAAAGTTACGTAAAGGGGGAGTAATTATAATAAATTTAGGATACGGCCGGTAATAAGATACTAATAACTTAGTAACTAATATATAGTTCGTATTATAAAAGAACTTTTTAAGAAGCAGAGCCTTTATAAAAGACTCTATAAGCTTTAGTTTTATAATATACTTATATTTATATTATAGCCTCGCTAGTTAAGTACTTATAGCCTAATCTCTTATATTATTATTATTATTTTTATTTATAGTATTATTAGAATCGATTATAATAAGATTCTCTTAAGTAGAAATATTTTTAAAAAAAGAGGTAATAACTTCCTCTTTTTCTATTTCTTTCTTAACTTAGGAGAACTTTTATTAAAGCTAGTAAAAACTATTAGGCTAAGAGGGGGGATAGGCTAGATAGTTTAGAATTAGTTTATAATTAGTTTTAAACTAGTTTTAAAATAACTTATACTTTTTTTAAAAACTATAAGAAGTATATTTAAACTTAGTATTTATATTAATAATATGACGTATAGTAACTATATTAAGCTAAGTAAAAAGTAAAAATTAGTTTAAAATAAGCTAGGAATTACTTTAGAATTATTTATAACTTCTTTACCTCCTTTATTATATATAAAGACTTTTAAGAGGGGAGTAGGAGATCTAGCCTTTTTTTTTTAAAAAGAGTAAAGAGGGGGCCGTAGACTTTACGGTTTTTATAGACCTTTTCTAATTTATTATAAAAAGCTAAATAAATAATTAATTAACTAGTTCTAAACTAGTTTTTAATTAGTTCTAAAATAGTTCTAAATTACTTACTTAAGGCTTTATTATTTATATTAATAAAGTTAGTACCTATTTTATAGTTCTTAATATATATTAAGATATTATTAACCTTATACTTATAGATATAAGTATAAAGATTATTTTTAAAAATAAATTAAGTTTTTTAGGAATTTAGAATTAGTTTAGGATTAGTTTTAAATTACTTAGGAATTACTTATAGTTATATAAGTAACCTTTTTATTATTAACTAAAAATCTATAATATACTTTACTAAGTATAAGCTTAATCTTATTATTTTAAATAATTTTAAATTAGTTCTAAACTAGTTCTAAACTAGTTCTTAATTATATACCTTATTATATTTAAAAAGGGGTAAGTTCTTATAGCGGATAGGATTACTCTTAGGGCTAGGAATACTTAAATAGTAGTCCTAGTACGCTTTTTATTTAGAATTAGTTCCGAATTAGTTTAAAAATAATTATAAAATACTTCTAAAAAATATAACTTACTAAATACTTATAGGAGATTATAATAGGTAGAATTAATTTAGAACTAGTTATAAATTAATTAGGGAGCGAAAAGGTAGATTAATAACCCTCTTTATAAAGGGCTTAATATAGATAAGTAATAAATAGGATACGAAGCTAATAGGGGTATAATAGGGGCTACTTATATAGTAAGGTAAGAGGTATATAATTAGTAATATGGGTTATAATTAGTAAAAGTAGTCTATACTTAGCTAAGGATTTTCTAATTAATTAAAAATCCGCTTAATTAGTCCTATAGTAATTAAACTAGCTAATTAGAAAATTAGTTAGGTTACGTCCTTTTTTTTATAATTAGGTTAGGTAACCGGGGGGGCCATAGGTTAGTTTACCTATGTTCACGCCAGGAGGGCAGCGAGGACGGATAGATGTGGCGCGAGTGGCCTGCAGACGGACAGGCCTAGTTCGGGCCGGTAACACTCGGCCGGTTCCCCGCCGTGCCCGTCTGTGGGCAGATATTGTCTGTCTGAGCATGACTAATGAGCGGATGGGCATGCGAGAAGTTGGTGAGTGGTGCTTGGCTCCTCCTCAGTTCCAGGCTGTTGGCCGCGAACCGGTGCCAATACTCGGTATATCTATGGGCATGTCAGGTTGGTCGATGCTTGCCTACCGATTGGTGCAGGTGAATTTCGACGAGGATAGTCACGTAGACATGGGTAGCAATGCAGGTTGCCGTCACGATGGCAGCATGTTGGAACGCGTGGTTTGTGCTTTTTTGCAGGGTCGCAGCCGTATCCGTAACGCGAGAAAGATGAAGGCGACGTGTTGGCGTTGGTGAGGTTGACTATGATGAACTGTGTTGGAGAGACCGATGAGCATGATGGGAGATGGCAGAGTGCGGATACTTGAGTTGGAATAGATGTACGGAGTACAGATTAAATATTGAGGAGCTGTAATAAGGTCTTGAAGTAGGTGAGGTGCTCCGTAAACGTGATGCTGTGACATGTGAGCAATCGGGTTGTGCGTCTGTTTTCTCCTCTGAAGCAACGCAAGTGCAGCGACGCAATATCGAGTCCACCAGTGAGTCTCGACTGGACATGCTGCGTCACAGTCTGTATACGTAAGTGGATGAGATGGACTTGAGGCGTCGCGATTGTGTTGGTAAGAGAAGTCCGTTTGGTGATGGTTGAAGTTGCGTGGATTGTGCCCTTATGGTCCATCTTCCCGTCTCATTCAGTACCTTACTCACGGCAGGTTTCGAGAAGTAGTTCCAGGCTTGAGTTAGCAGACGAGATACATGTCGAGACTTGGAGGCTGAAAGAGGGGCCATTCGGGGTCCTTTTCCCCGCTCAGATGGCCCTCTTCGCAGTCACGCAGTGCACTTTAGGCAAGGTAAGTAACTAAGGAAATCGCGGCAAGCGCTGGGATGCAGCTGTCACCGAGAGAGGAAGCCAACCTAAGGTGGGGACCTCAAGCTTACCTAAGGCACCAGGAACAGCGAGGCAAGGCAAGGCTGCCAAGGGTGCGTAATGAGGTCCTGGAGCAGGTCTTCTGACATCAGATGTATCTCCACACCAGCTTTGGCACGAGAGATACTTGAGAGCTCACCTTCCAGGCTGAGGTCTCCTCGCCGGCTCTCCCCAGCAAAGGTGAGGCCCAGGCTGCTGCTCTGCTGCATCATCACTCCCTCCCGCTGCGTCCATTATTACCTGCGTACCTACCTTACCTTACCTTAGGTACGAGTAGGTAAGGTACACCAACCTGGCACATCAAGGTAGGTAGGTAGTTTTCCTCACTGCTTGACTGCAAATGCTGCAAGGCCGCCGGCCGCATACCGTCACCCGTTCCCCGGTGAAGTACGTGCCCGCCTCTGTTGCCTCTCCCGCTCCGACCACAACTGCACCCGCTGCACCTGCATCCTGTCTGCGTCTGCATCTGTCTCTTTTTTTTATTTTCTTATTTCCCTTCTCCTTCTTCCTCTTCCTCTTCCTCTTCCTGCTCCTTCTCCTCTCCAGGCTGCTTGGAAATGGGGAAATAGAAGATTGCATTACCATCCAACGCCCTTTTGTTGTTGTTCTTGTCGTGCTTCTTCTTCTTCTTCTTGCCCTAGTCAAGTTTCCCCTTGTCCCAGGTATCCTTTTCGGTGCTCATATCCCCACGCGCCCAAGACTGGGCTGGGACAGCCAAACGGGGGTTCTGCGGAGACACACGACCCAGACAGCATCATCGTCCATTATTCATCATTGGTTCGACTTCCAACACAACGACGCAATTGACCACCATTGATAGACAACAACCATACCCAGCGGCCATCAGACATTTGCCCTAGCTGTCCGCGACAATCCCCCTCCTCTACGACTTCTTCCTGACGTCCTCTCCGTACTACCAATCCACCCGCGGATCCGCCCATCCGTCCACCTTCAACCGTCGCCTCGCCTCCAATCTCGTGCTGTACTGTACCCCCCCGGATCAACGCACGCCCCGCGACCGACGACACCACCCGACCTCCCGTCCGCTGACGCCCCCAGCTGCATTGCATCTCGCCTGCCTGTGGTGTGGGAGCGGGAGAGCTTGATTCCTGCTGCACCTGTGCGACCATCCCCATCGTTGCTACCCCTCCGCTCGGTCGCTCATCGATAGAGTCGCAAAACACCTCCCACCCATCTTCCCAACGTCCAGTGTCCTCGACACGACGCCATCGCCGCCATGGACGAGACACCGGGGCCGCAGCCCTCCAACCATGCAGCTGCCTTGTCTGCTGCCTCTACCGCACACTACCTGTCCAGCCACTTCGCCTCCGTCGATACAATCTCAAGATCAAACTCCCCCGGTCCGCCCTACACAAAGAACGACGAGGACGACAAGAAGCGATACCGCCCCCGCACATTTAGCTACTTCAATCATCTGCCATTTCCTGTCGAAGAGGAATCACAGCGCGATGCTGCTCTGGCCGGTATTCTCAAGCACCTATACATCGCCATCAAGGCTGAAGACTTTAGCCCCGGTGCTTTGCACTGGACGAGAGAGCTCACAGGGTGGCTGAATCTCAAGTTCGAGATGACGCGAGAGCTTCGCTCAACCTTGGCCAAGCTCTACTATCACCTGTGCCTCGCCCCAGGCCTTGAGCCAAGTACTGCCGACCGCTTCTTGCGCATGGTTGTCATCTTGACGAGGTGCGCTGCTGCTCCCTACCCTTCCTCTCAATCAACCCTGCTTCTTCTTCGTCCTACCAGACTAGCCGCTGACCATTACTTCTCTCGTACAGAAAGTACCACTACCTCAAACCCGTCGATGACCTCCTACTCGATTGGCGCCCCTTATGGCGCGAGATCAAGGCCCTGGTGCTCCCCTCAGAGGTGGCTTCACACCAGACAAACAGGCGCCGCTCCCAAAAGCAGCTGTGGAAGCTATGCCTCCATGCTCAGACATACTTCGACCCCAAGGACCGCAAAGAAATGCTCGACGAGTTCCTGCCCTACTTTAGCACCTCAGATGTCTCCAACGCCTATATCGTCGTCGGAACCATCAACGCGCTACTTCCCACCGATGCTGCCCCCGAAAACGTGCCATGCTCCCAGCCGCAAGAGTTCATGCCCACACTATTCCACCTGTGGTCTTTGATCTCGAGATCCAAGAGCTTCGATGTCTTCTTCATTGACCTCTACTCTCGCATGGCAAGAGACTTTTTGCAAGCCTCCAATACGTCATTCGATGCCCACGGCATCTTTACCAGGGAACAGTCTGATTGGATTTTTACGGCTATTCTTCGCTTGACAGAGATTCCGGTCGGCCAGTCCAACTCACCATACTCGACTCTCGACTACTCGTCAGGCTTGGGCCTGTATCTCGAGAAGGACAAGAAGAAATACCCCACGGCTTACATGATTGCCCGGTGGATTGTCTACTCCTTGTCGCCCAAGTGCTTGGAGCAAGAAAGCTCCATTCTGGCGAGTCTCGAGGGCCTTTTAGAAGCCATCGACACCTTCTACCACCCCTCCAACGTGGGATCATGGACCACCTTTTTGGGACAGTTTACAGTATACCTAACAGATATCTTTGTGTCTCGTTGGAACCGCGAAAAGAGCGGCGAACTGGATACGCCAGAGGATCGCAAGATCACTCCCGCCTTGAAGCAACGATTTGTGTCTGCGCTCAAGGAGGTCACATACATGGGACTGTTCTCCAAGAGTAACAGAGTTGCGCATTACTATTACGCGTCGCTTCAGGGATTGGCATACCTCGAGCCCAATCTCATCCTACCTGGAGCTTTGCAGCGATTTTACCCAAGTTTGCAGGGTCTCGTTGAAGTACACCGGACAACGTCAAGTCTGAACGGCCTGCAAATGATTGCCAACGTCATGTCCAAGACCAAAGGCTTCCGTTGCCACATTACTGCTCTTCTGGCTCTTGCCCTTCCTGGTATTGATGCCAACGACTTGGGCAAGACACAGTACACATTGAACTTCTTCCAAAGTGTCGCCTATAGCATTCCCATGGTGCCTCTCGTCAAGGACGGCGATTATGTCCACGACACCAGCCTGGCCATGCAATGGGTTCAGGGTGAGATGGAGCGCATGGAGCGTGAGGGCCAGGATATCAAACTGGACTACGAAACTGAACTTACCGATGAGGATGAAGCAAACATCCTTAGATCATCAACAGCGGGACTCGGCGAGTTCGTCATCGCCCTCTTGGGCAAAGTCTTTACACTGTTGGAGAATCTGCCCGATGCGTCCCATATCCGGGGGGGCACGCCGGAAGACAATGTTATTAACGCGTTGCCGGCAGCTCTCTCACCTCTCTTCGCATCGCTGTCCCCTGAGCTTTTCGACACGGCCCTCGAGAAGCTCGCCTCCTTCGTTTCGACCCATGTCGTCCATCAGGCCAGAGACGCCATGGCCTGGATTCTCAACGCCCTCTGCAAGGTGAACCCGGAAAAGACTCTCAAGGTCTTCATTCCCATGCTCATTGTCAATATTCGAAATGAGATTGACTTCAATCACGCTGCATCAGACCGAAGCAGCGGTACTGACTACTTGCCGAGAGATCGCGCTCTCGTTTGGCACGTAAGCATGCTGGGTATGGCTGTTGTGCATGTTGGTAATGAGGTTTTGAAGTATCAGACCGAGCTCCATGACATCGCCAAATACATGCAAGAGAAGTGCCGTGGTTTGCCCACCATTCACATTTCCAACTACATTCACCACCTGCTATTGAACTTGACACACACCTATCCCATTGACACCGCTTTGTATGAGCCCGACATCATTAAGCGCGGACTCGACGTCACCGACTGGGGAAAGACAACCTCTCCGGCCGACCTCACAATCAAGTGGCATCGTCCTTCGGCCGGAGAAGTACAGTTTGCCCTGGAGCTGTTCGATTCTCAGACCAAAGCAGCTACAAAGAAGCTGGATCTCTTGATGAGCGAAAAGCCCCCAGTTAGCCGAACGGGAAAGAACAAGGAGTGGTCCGATGAGGTCTCCCGATTGTTCCAACAAATCAGGTTGGTGATCTCGGGAGTGGCAACATTGTTCGATGCGCATCGCGCCTCCGGTGAGATCCCGAATGGTCATTCCAGTGTCGACGGCGAAGGCGACACGGAAATGAACGACGATGATCCTCTTGCCGAGGCGGCCGAGGACGAGGAAACGCGACCTCAATACCGCTATGATGCTGGATATCTCCTCACTGTCGAAGATCCTGCCTACCACAAGCTGCATGAGCTAAGAGAAGACGTCGGACAGCTGCTATGCCGGAGTCACGAATTCCTCAACCAAAACCAAGAAGACGATGTCTCTTGCTTCACGACGCTATATGCGGCCTATCGAACCTGGATTACCGACGTCGGCATCGAGCGGTCAGCCCATCCACTCGAAAGACACCTTCGCCTCTACAAGTCCGACATCTCTGCATTTAAGATCAGTGGCCTTCGCAAGGTTTACCCAAGACCGTTGCTGATCAAGCGAGCGGATGCATATCAACTTCTACGTGTCAAACACAACGCATCGGCGCGACAGAAGAGCGACCTGGATAAACAACTCTTGCTTAATCTCGCCCAGTCGTCTGTTTCGCCTTACGCTGATGTCAGGCGTGTCGCACAAAGCGCCCTCGACTCATCTCTCAAGGCCTTGATTGGCGGTCGGCCTCTTGTGATTCCAATTCTTCTGGACAGACTCCGGGTGGCTTTGGACGATGTTGATCACGATCGCATCAAGGGCGCCATGTATACCCTATTCTTCACCAGCTTATTGAGGACGATGGTCAAGGACTGGAGATTCGCTCCGGACGCGCTCAAGCTATACCTTCGTGCCGGGAACATCGATAAGCCCAGCATCCAGCAACTCAACGCGACGGCTCTCTTCCCTCTGCTGGACTTTGGCAAGCCCTTTGAGCGTATGATCATCGTCAACCAAGACTTTGTCGAGAAGATTCGACCTTCAGACGACTGCTCCAAAGCTATCGATAGCCGTCACAACTTCATTGTTCAACGTCGAGAGCGTGTCGAGAAGAAGAAGCTTGCGCTAGGCTTGGAGTTGACCGAAATGGCCAGAGCAGCTCACTGGAAGATTGCGTCTCGATGCGCAATCTTTGCCAGCAACATGTGCTTGCGCTTCGATACGGTCGCGCCCCCTGAGTTCATCGCTTTGGTGACGGAGGGTATCAACGACACTCATCCTGGCTTGCGGTCCAGCTACATGGCTGCATTTACCAGCGTTTTCGAAGCTGTAGAGATGCGTGCAGCTTATGACCACACCTACCGCAATTACCTGCTTGAGAAGGAAAAGGACCGGAACAAGATCATGATTGAGGTCCCCAAAGGCGATGCAGCTTTCACGCAGAAGTACCTGGACGCCTTTGCGGGCAGTCCCGAGACCGCAGAGTACATGGTCGATTCCGATCATCCTGGATGGTTGGTTTGGGGCAAGAAGTTCCTCGCATCCCGTGCGAAACCCATGCCTTTCACCGACTACGACGATACGGAGACAGCTGTCCGAAAGCAGATCGGCCAACTGATCACGAAGGAGTGGCTGAAGACCTGTTTTGAGTACCTCAAGCAGGAACCTCGCGATGCGAACGCTGACAGATTCCGTATGGGCAATGTGTACATGCTGATGCACGTGTTTGATCTCATGCACTATGGGGGCACAGCGATCAAGCTCGATGACGTCAAAGAACTCACCATTGAAGTCTATGGCGATGGTAGCGACAAGCACCAGCACCGTGCTACGGCAGAGATCATTGCGGCGCTTCTCTGCGGATCGAGCGATGATCCGCCCGAGTTCCGCGATAAAGTATGGGGATTTGCCGCGCCTCTGATGCTGAAGGTACTTAACGAGGACCTTACACCCGAGAACTTGCAGTACTGGGTCTCATGCTTGCATCTTACGGTTGACCCGAAAGATCCGCGTAGGTCGCACGAGCTTGTTGATGCACTGAGTTCTTTCCGGCTGGACATGTCTTCCAATGCTGCCTTCAAGGAGTCAAGCAAGGTCCAGGTACTAGAATTCATCATCACGGACTCAGGCTGGCATTTCCGCCACGAGAAACCTATCCTCGCAGATTTCCTCGCGCACATTGATCACCCCTACAAGACAGTGAGAGAAGCCATGGGCCGTGTCATTGCCACCATCTATCGCACCCGCTATCACGAATCTTTCGAGAATGTCGACAAGTTGCTAGAAGCCAATAAGTCGGCTTCATCTCTCGGTCTTCGCCCATACGAGGCAAGCAAGGAGTTTTCTGAGACTGTGCTCGAGATCTTCGATCGTCTCGAGAAGTGGCGGCATGAGCGTACTCCCGGTCAACAGACACCTTCGTCCTACACCAGTGGTTCAAAGACTGTCTTGACATGGCTTGACAGTACGTTGTCATCACAGGAATGCACCCAGTTGATGCCGTTCTTCCCCGAACCTTTCATGGAACAGCTTCTACACATGATGGACGTCAAGGAGGATCCCGAGCTTATGAGGCTCGCCTACCACGTTTACCGTCATCTACCGAACATTCCTTTCAGAATTGGTGAAGATGGGGCTTTCATTGATGCACTGGTCCGCATCGGCAAGTCTGCCACGAGCTGGCACCAGCGGTTGCGATCCATGGTCAACATGCAAGTGATTTACTTCCGTCGCCTATTCCTTATCGAAAAGAAGCAACGGGACATCCTGTTCAACGCCGTCAGCGATATGCTCGCCGACCCTCAACTCGAAGTCCGGTCTTGTGCCTCGGCCACCTTGGCCGGCATGATTCGATGCTCGCCAAAGCAAATTCGCGATCCCACCATTGATCTCCTCAAGAAACGCTTCGAAAACGATCTTCGGCTCAATCCGATGCCCAAGAGGAAGCTCCCGGGAACGGAGACCCCCGTCGACAACAACAAGCAGATTGTGCGTCGTCACGCCGCTGTACTGGGTCTCGGTGCCCTCATCGAGGCCTTCCCCTACGCGACGCCGCCGCCGTCCTGGATGCCGGAGGTGCTCCAAATCCTTGCTACCCGTGCTGCCAGTGACCCTGGCGTGGTTGGTAAGGCTACCAAATCAATCCTATCCGACTTCAAGAAGACAAGACAAGATAGCTGGAGTGTGGATCAAAAGGTACAGTCCATCATTTTACCCCGTTCCTCGTGTTGGACATCGGCTCACATTTCAACAGTACTTCACATCAGAACAGCTTGAGGATTTGGAAGGTGTGCTTTGGAAGAGCTATTTCGCATAGTCGTCGCGACATGGCTCAAGTATGCAACGTGCATGCGTGTGTTGGTTCAGTTTAGGACATGGGCAATCATAAAAGGCATGGTGACGGAATGATATCCACCCAGGGAAGCGGGATTGCATGGCCCTGATAGACGGGCCTAGGATAAACAGTGTGCTTGTAGACTTTTGTAGTTCACATCCATCCTTTGATCGTACATACTGACTACCTCGACCTGTTTGGCTTCGGAAGCTATTCAATGAGTTGCTTCAGTGAGAGCTTTTGCAGTCGTGTCGCAGGGCCTTCACCAGCTGGATACCGTGTACGAATGCCTCGAGTCACGACATCTGTCGGGAGACTAAACTTTATTTCGAGCACGTTTAATGCGACGAACTCAGCCTAAGCGACGCGGCGTTCTGGAACACTCTGACACGCCTTGTTCCAAGGGTCTTAATTGTAGAACCTAAATCGTTCTTCAGCATTGCGATATGAGGAATGGCGCGCGGTAGCAGGGACAGGATGCTCGCTGTCGCCGTTTCGGAGTCTCAGGCCCTGACATCTGAGACGTCCCGATGGGGCGGTTCACCGTCCTCGCGCATGACTGACTCGAGGTCAGGCCTGGGCTTGACTTCAGCTAGTCAGCTAGTCGCCTTACATTGCCTTGACCTTTTTGTGGCATGGAAAGGTGTATATAAACTGGACGAACCACATTGTCATGTTCTGGCTTTGTTCGTCTTAATTGTTAAATCATCACAGCTTGTGCAACGTATAAACTTCACCATACCATCCAGCCGTAAGCCTATCAAGAACACTACATACCCATTCATCCCACCAAACGAAACTGCCAAGATGAAGACCACAGTCGCAACACTCGTTCTCTTCGTGACCATGGGTCTGAGCGCCAAGACGACCTCCCTTTGCCGAGACGTAGGCAACAAGGTGATTGAGGACAATGGAGTATGTTCTACGGCCGGAGGCGCTCCTCTTGGCAAGGGAGTAAGTTGACCCTAAAGATACCATGAACTTCTCTCAAGGGATAATGACGTACTGACGAGGCAAAAGATTTGTTGTTTTGACCAGTCCAACGCTCTCGTTAAGTCGAGGTTCGATATTGCGTGTGATGATAAGTTGGGCACGGTTCAGTCTACTGGGGAGGCTTGCGAGGCCTAGGTGGTGTGAGGCGGAATCATTTGGTCATTTTGAGTCATCTAGCATTGCCTAGCGTCATTATAGCGAGTCGATTGTCAATAAATGCCTGCATTCGAGGGTTCGGAACTTGTGAACTCGTGGTTCATCGTCCCAGTGCCAGGGAGTTAGCTGCTGTACACATGTGTACTGGCGGTCTTCACTACAGTCAGGGAATTTACTTGAGGGTTCAACCAGGGCACTCTAACATCAAGCGCTGAACGGAAGAGCTGAACTGGGCTTTCAGAAAGCGATTCCGGCCGTTGTAGATTTGAAGTTCGGTGCTAATACCTTCACCTACTTTACCTAGAGCCACATGCTGTGGACAACTAGACGGTGCCAAGGCCTGTCATCAACGCATCGAGGAGGGGTTATATCGACACAGAGGCCGCGAGCTCAGGATCACATGCAGTCAATTCCTTGAGAGCACCATCGCTGCACGACACATGTAAACATCTTAATATCGTTCTTCATACTTCTTGGTAGCTGTTCATCGGGTTTGCTGGGGATTCACATCGGATGAGTCTAGACTACAGCCTGCGGGGATAAGACGGAGACGACACAGGACAATGGCACGTCGAATGCATTGCGCCATCTGAACTATCTTTTGCGTTTGACGTGGAGGGGTTCTGGCGCAATTGGGACCAGAGAGAGGGTACTTGCCTTGTCGGAAACATCTAAGTGTACGAAGGCACAAGATATTCAATGCTGATGCGTTGCTTCGTGACATTGAAGCTGGAAAATAACTCCTTGCCGACTACTGCAGCCTGCTAAAGATTCCTCGTCCCAGTATGAAAGCGTTCACTACATTTATGGCCGTAAGTGGTCTTGTGCCATCAATAGCAGCTGACTGGCAATTTCGCTCCCGACCTGACCTCGCTCCTCCGAGGCTTAACATCACCATCCCAGCTCGAGACTCGGTAGAAGAGGGGTACATTTTCGTCGCCCCCTATGCCGGCTTTGAGGATGGCAACAGCGGACCGAATCAACCTGGAGCTTACATCTTCCGTGATGACGGGGAACTCGTATGGTCTAGTATTGGCTACTACGCCGGCTGGGTTGCCAACTTTCGCCCTGATACTTGGAACGGGAAACAATATCTACGCGGTTTCCAAGGCCTCCTTGATGGGCATCACGGCCGCATGTTTGGATATCATACTCTTTTAGGTTCTGATTACGAAGTTGCCAAGGTGGTGCGAGTCGGGTCGCACAAGTTGGTTTCGGCCCATGAGTTCCGCCTGGTCGATGGTAAGACGGCTTTGATAGAGACACCTATCCCTAGGCCCGTATCTCTCAAGCCATGGGGAGGAAGTCAAGAACAGAACTGGATCATTTCGGGTGGATTTCAAGGTATGTTACTCATGTGTTCTCGGACTCGGCGGAGGTGTTCGAAGGCTGACTGGGATGACAGAGGTTGACATTGAGACGGGCGAGGTCGTATTCGAATGGGAAAGTCTTGACCACGTTGACCCGAAGTGTAAGTCATCAGACAGACAGCATGAATCTTGCGAAAATTCCCATTTAACGCCTCATAGACAGCGCATTCCCGCTTGGCTTTGGCGAAGGCCTCCCAGGAGGCGGTAAAACCGAGGCTGATGGTTGGAACTACTTCCACGTCAACAGTGTTGACAAAGATGATGAGGGCAACTACCTTGTCTCAGCACGTAACACCGCGGCCGTTTTCAAGATCAATGGCACAAACGGCGAAATCATCTGGCAACTTGGGGGGTTCCACGGAGGTTCTTCCTTTACCCTTCCCAAGGAAGATGTCTTTGGCTACCAGCATCACGCACGGTTCCGCAGTCGCTCGGCTGATGGAACTATCGAGGTAATTTCGCTCTTTGACAACGGCGCACACTCTGCATCGGTCAAGACAAACCCGTTCTCGCGCGGCCGGATCTACCAACTCAACCACACCGACGGCACAGCTAAAGCTCTGAAAACATGCGACGCTCCGGATGGATTATCGGCCCGTACCCAAGGAAACTTACAGTTGCTTTCCAATGGAAATGCTTTCATCAACTGGGGCCAAGCGGGCGCGGCAACGGAGTACAGCAATGATGGTGACGTCTTATTTCACGCCTACCTCGACTCAAATCCCGAGGGTCACTTGGTCCAAAGTTATCGCGGATTCCGATTCAATTGGACGGGCACGCCCACAGAGGAGCCGGCTATAGTTGCCTTTAGAGGTAAGGGCTCTGTCGTCAACGTATACGTGTCGTGGAATGGAGATACTGAAGCAGCATCGTGGCGATTCTCCTCTAGGAGTGCGGCGAAGAAGAGCCTTCGCCTACTAGGAGAAACCAAACGAGACGGCTTTGAAACACACTTTCAATTCTCGAGGGTTGGTGATGAAGAAGACTCGTTGGTTTTCGCTCAAGCTCTCAGTGACAGGGACAAGGTCCTCGGGCAGACTCGGGAAATAACGATCTCAAGGAATGAGTTATCGGTCCCTCCTTTATCGGTTCAGTGGTCAGAGGAGCTTTGAGCTTCTCTTCCAAGGTCTTTCAAAGCGAGTTAGAGTACATCAGACAGAGGCTGAATGCCATCGATGACGGCAAACACGGCCAGATTTGATGTTTACCGGCAGATCAGTCGCCAAGAATAATTCTTGCAACTCTTTCGTTGCAGGAGAGAAAGCAAAAGAACCCTACCTATTCGAATTTAGAAACGTATAGATCAAGCATGCATCTTTGCTACTAATGGCATCTCCTCCCGCCAAGGCATTGGCGAAAACAACGTATCCTGTCGGGTTTTCAAGTGCGGTCCGAGTCGATTGCGATGTTCTTGGTCAAAACATCTCTCGTGTAAATGAGTGGAGATCAGGATCTAGATCCATGAGGGTTTGGACTGCGGCTCTACTGGGCGTAGTCATCATACAGCAGCCAAGTCGAGCTTCAGCCAGATTCTCGCCCAAATCAGGCGGTTCGGTCAACTCCCGACTACCAAGAGGTCTTGGTTTCTTGGACATCTTGGCTTGCCAAACCAACCCAGTCCTCTCATCAAGCCAATATCGTGAAAACATGTCTATACACCCCACAGTAGGCCCATCACTTGCCAGTTTCTCGTCTTCGTTTAGCATCAGACCTTGTCACATTACCCGAATCTTCCCGAAATATCTCGGGGCCAAGAAAGTTCAGCCGGAGGCCGGCTCACGTATCGAGAACTAAGGACCTTCATACTGATCTTGGGGACTTCGTGAGAGATGCATGCCGAGTGGCCAAGCCTATTTCGACTTCACCGCGGAGACTCCACCGTGATAAGCCGCTATCTTGCATGATCCCCTACCTGCTTCTTGTTGATAGCAATCATTGCCGTGGGCCTCCGGGACACAGATTTGGATGATAATAACACACAGACATCTGTAATTTCGTTGAGAGGGGGGTGGGGGCAAATCGAGTCCCATGCCTGAACGTTCACCTATGGGTTCTCTGGACCCGGGGGAGACCCACCAGGAATCAGCTTGACTGGAGTATGGAGGCGGGGTCTGGGGAAGTTCCATTCTGGATGGCGGAGAAGCATGGGGAAGTGAAGCACAATATGGACATCGGAAATAGGCCCTAAGAACCAGATTACGGCAGCTCAAAGAGTATGAATCGAACAGTGTGAGGGACTCCAAAATATAAAGAGACGCGTCTCCCATACCTTTCATTTACTATCATGTTTCCATCTTCCATTGATACTGTCTCCGCTATACAGCTGTTACTTGTCGAGATCATTCATAATCATGGCCAATGAAGAGAGGTCCACAGCCCAGTCAGGCATCGGCACGCCCCCTCCCATTGGAAACGACAACGCCGCTACGGATCATGTCACCAAGAACCCCTCTCTGATGGAGGCTAACGAAGCCAATGATAAAGGCAACCTTCTACCTACCCCTGAAGAACAGATCGAGGCTCTTGGTATCACCAACTGGCGTGATCTCGAAAAGCAGGTCGTCAAGCGTCTTGACATGACCCTCATGCCATGCTTATGGGTACTCTATCTATTCAACTATCTAGACCGAGCTTCCATTGCGTAAGTCACTGCCTAAATGAGATGAGAAAGGCCAGTCTGTACTTTTGCTGATTCAACGTAACCGCTTCAGACAAGCTCGCCTTAGTAGCCTGGATGAAGATCTCAATCTTGAAGGCTACCAGTACGGGACTGCAGTATCGATTCTCAGTGTCGGGTGAGCGAATCAACCACCAAATCTACTTTCGTTCATGTCGACCTCTGACTTTGGAATGAAAGATACGTCCTCGGTCAAATACCATCCAATATGATCATTGGAAAAGTGCGACCCAGTCTCTATCTTTGCTGTATGGCTTTGGTCTGGTCTAGTGTCTCGGCAGCAACCTGTGGTGTCAAGAATTACCAGGGCCTCATTGCCGTCAGATTCTTCCTCGGCGTGGTCGAAGCACCTCTGTTCCCAGGTGTACGTTATTAGAATCCAAAATCCGTCCACCTTCGTCCGTCAAGCATTCTCCTAACAGCTCTCCAGGCTATCTACGTCATGTCTTGCTGGTACACCCGCAAGGAAATGGCGTTGCGCTGCGCACTATTATACACTGGCCAAACACTCGCTTTCTGCACCGCTGGTCTCATTGCAGCGGCCGTATTTGGAACCTTGGAAGGCAAGTATGGCTTGGCAGGCTGGCAATGGCTGTTCATCGTTTTGGCGTCAACAGGTGCAGGCCTTGCCATGATTGCTCTCTTCATTCTCCCAGATTACCCCGATTCCAATACTGGTAGCGCCCGCTGGTCTATGACGGAGGACATGCGCAAATTGGCTGCTGCTCGCATCCTGGCCGATCGTGTGTCAACTTCGGAAGCCAAAGCTGGCGTTTGGGCTGGTCTGAAGATGAGCATTTTCGACTATAAAATGTGGCTGCTTGTCGGCATGAACATCGGAATCTCAGCTGCATATGGTTTCTCAAACTTCTTCCCATCAATCGTACGGGGATTTGGCTACAACAACACCATCACTCTCGTTCTTACTGCTCCGCCTTACATCTTTGCGGCTCTTGGTTCTCTCGTGAACGCATGGCACTCTGATCGGCAGAAGGAGCGCGGGTACCATTTTGCCGGCCCCATAGCTTTTGGTTGTATCGGCTACATCATATGCCTGGCTACTGAGAGCAAGACAGCACGATACGCTGCTTCTTTTGTGTATGTTGGGGGCATGTACTTTGCAAACCCCCTCATATCAACATGGACATCCAACACCATGGGTAGGACGCCAGAGAAGCGAGCCATCTCCGTCGCACTAGTCAACGTGCTTGGTCAGATTGGTAACCTGATCGCTCCCTACTTCTTCGTTGACTCGGATGAGCCGCGCTACCGGCTTGCCTTCATCATGATGATGGTTATGGGCCTGATTGCGTGTACGAGTGCCATGGGCCTGAAGTTCTACCTTTACAAAGCGAATCAGAGATTGCACCGGGAGGCCGTTCGCAACGGAAGCGTGTATAATCCTTACGTTATGTAAGAAGAGGACGTGGTTGCCACACTTACATATGTCACAAGAGTTTCGCCGAGAGATAGCTTTGCATGACGTTTGACCTCAAATACCAAGATATTCACGGGTCCAATGCTAATAATAGCACACACGACAAATGAGTGACTGATGCAATACTTCGCTCCCTTCTCCTCTCTATTTCTGCCAAGTCGTCAAGCCACGGTCAATGACTATGTGCTATTGTCTATCCTTGCACCTAACCAGTAAAGGCACTTTCTGCCAGATCAGGTACGTCTTTTGTCTCAAAGTCCATTTCTTTGACTCCTCCGTCAGTTCTAGATCAAAATTCCAAATCAACTTGGCCAATATTATGCGCAGCTCTGCATAGGCCATGCTAGGGAACATGGTTAGAAAGCACATGGGACGAAAGTAATGCTGTCTTACCTCTTGCCTATACAGTTTCTAGGACCATAAGAAAACGGCTGACTCGCAGACTTATCGTCGTTGGCAAACATACATATGTCGCTCTTTTCTAGCCATCGCTCTGGAATGAACTCCCTTGGATTAGTCCAATTCTGTTCCGAGTGACCAGCGGAAAGCTGATGAACGCCAACTGCCGTCTACGATAAGAATGTTAGCGGCTTGCTTCTATCGCCTTCAGTGACAATTCGTCGCGGATCAGACTCACGCCCCCAGGAACCCATTTCCCATCAATCTCCTCACCGCTTCCAGGCACAAATCTCGGCAGAGCGCTTGGGCTGGGGGGATATATCCTCAGCCCTTCTTCGATGACTGCCTTAAGATACTTCAACTCCCCTGTCGATGCCATTGAGATCTCATCTTCGGTCTGAAATGCGGTTCTGATCTCTTCCGATAGTGCCGTGTACGTCTTTGGATTGCTACACAAGTAGAAGGTGATGCCAGAAAGTGCAGTGGCTGTCGTGCCACTGCCGGCGACAATGAAAGCTGACGCCATCCTGACCAAATCGGCATTGCTGAGGTCAGCTTGTGGGTTTTCTAAGATGTAACTCATAAAATCTCTCTTATTCTCGGATTGTTGAAGTCGGCGTTTGACTTTGCCGGCAGTCAACTCGCCATGTCTCTTCAGAGCCAGCTTTTGGGCCTTTGTGGCGAGCCATTCTAGCCAGGCTTCAAGTCCATAGTAGATAGCGAACTGGTATCGGACAATTCCCTGCGCTCGAGCACCAATGACTTGCAACCATGGTTGGAATGCATCATCTAGACACCCAGCCGCCTGTCCAAATGCCAGGTCGCTAATGATGTCAAAGGCAGCAAGGCTAAACCATTTGACCATGTCCTGAGGAGCTCCGTTCTCGCTAGATAATCGTAGTTGTTTCATCAATTTCCCTGCGTAAAGCTGGAGGATATCCTCCTGCTCTCTTAGTGCACGGTCGCTGAAGGCTGGCAAAACTGCCTTACGAAGTCGAGAGTGAGGCTCCTGCTCGGCCGTCACGATGCCGCCATTGCGAATCGCTGGGTTAGTCACACTAGGCCCAGCGATCCCCCTTCCGTCAAAACATTTCGCAAACTCTGGTGACCTCTGACCATATATCTTTTTCCAGGCCGTAGAACTCGTGTAAGACAGCTCATCAGGTGCAATTCTGACAACTGAGCCATACTTTTCGTGGAGCTCGCGGATTTTCCAAGCGAGGTTGCCTTGAAGGTTGACAATGTTCCATGGTAGTCGAGAAGCGGCCCAAAGTCGAGGCCCAGGGTAGCGGCTTAAAGGATGGAAATAAATGTTATAGATGGTTCGAGATGCAACAAAAGCAGAAAACTACGCACTGTCAACAAATGCAAGAATGCAGCAGTAGAAGTCCTGATCAACTAACAAAAAAACTAATAAGGAGTAGTACCAGCCCCATATGGGAAGCGCAGAGCGCATTGTAACCGTGGATTAATTGCATGAAGGCTTTCTGTCGTAGAGGAAGAGAGATCTCCCTTTCAGTTGAGAACCAATGTTAACTGACACTGAATGCAATAGTCCCTTGGCATTGCCAAAACTTGTGGCACAGGAATGCTTTTTAGTCTCACCATCAAAAAGCTGTTATGGTACATCATGAGTCAGGAGACGCTTTCAGCTGAACGAACAGTGAGGCTGCCTTGTAGAACGTGGGCGGCTCCTGGGTTTTGATTCATTGCATAAACCATAATCATCCCTGCAGTGGGTCCGCAACTATTGGCTGTATTGTGGTTTTGGTGACGATTACGGACACAACAATTGCAATACATTAAATCTAACAATTATCTCAGTCTATGGGTATCATTTTCCCTCATCTTCCTCAAAGAAGTGCACGACTGATGGTGCGAAAGTGGCGTTGCCATTAACGTTTCCTCCGTACTGCAAATATCCAGCCGCATCAACAGCGGGAATGCCGGTAATGTCTTGGTAATCTCCCATGACCCAAACACTCTGCATGCCCATAACCATGTGTTGCAAAATATGACAGTGAATCTAGGCTTTGGTCAGCTCATGTCTAGCAAGTCTTGTGGAAATGAAGCAGACTTACCATCCATACACCGGCGTCCTCCACACGCAGACGCCAGCCTCTCCACCCGGAAACATCGCCAGACTTTGTCTTCTCGCCATATCGATAAAGGTTTGTTGTGTCTCGCTTGACTGGATTGTAGTTCTTCAGCCGCTCCTCGTTCTCGGTGCTATTGTAAGTTCCATTGCCACTGCCAATGTCCCAGTAATGTCCGCCATGAGCATGAAAGGGATGGAAGTCGAGGCCACCATTGCCATTGACCAGTGATCCAGTGTTGTGCCAAATAATCTCGAGAACCTTGGATCATGTCAGTTCAATATTCTATTGAGTGAAACAGAACAGCATCAAACACTCACCTCGCCCATCTTTGCCGGCCATGTCAACGTAGTCGGATCCCAGCCGTTGTTGTTCATGGCGGCAGTGTAGTTCGGAATGGCAGACGGCCCGTTCTCGTAGATGTTGATCAGGTAGGGCTGATCTCCCGCATAAGGAGTCGAAGTTTCGTTCCATTGCAGTCCGTTGAGCTGCCAAAGGGTAGTCTGGGTCGCGAGTTGACGATTATCGATGTGAATTTGCCGAGTTACTTCGCTAGCCTGGGGGAAATTGTTTGGTACCAACGGTTCCAAGGCATACTCTGCCCATTCATACGTCTTGTTGGAAAGTGTCAGAGGAGGAGTGACTGGAGCTGTTGTAATCTGCGGTTGTGCCTTGGAGTATCGTAGTACGCCATAGCCCTGGTACACCTTCGGACGGTCTTTGGTTTCCAACTGAATAAGGTAGTCGGTTTTCCCGTTTAACTCTGCCTCAGTCTTAGTCTTGAAGATGACATCAAAACGCTGACCCGAAGTCAATTGCATGAACTTCTCAGTGTGAGGTTTGGTATAGTGACCATCAGCTTCGATGATGGTAAAGTTGTCATGATCCACGATGCCTACTTGCACCATGGACAATGCCGTAGCACCAATGAAGCGCATGCGATAAGTTTTTCCAGGCTCCACGTCGATGACTGGTAGCTTGCAGTTTCCATTTCCGGCAGTCTCCCCAACAGAGACTCCGACGCCGTTGATGAGGACCGCATTCGTTTCGCCAGACCAGGTGAAAGGCGTTGCCACGAGGCCCTTCTCGATAACGGTGTCCGTTTTGTTGAAGTAGTCGGTGAGGAAGACAATCCTCTCCTCATCGTATGCATAGGGGGGCTCGGCCTTGTCCTCAATGATCAGTGGGCCAGAAGCTGTCATAGCCTGGAAGCCGACATGAGAATGGTAGAAGTAGGTACCGGATTCGGATCGTAGGGGGTAGACCTCGTAGTCGAAGAAATGATCAGGTGGAATAGGCCACTGGGTGGCCGATGGGCTACCATCAGAGAAAGGTGCCATGCGCATGCTCAAACCATGCCAGTGGATGGTTGCATTGTGGTCTGGCATATCATTGTAGACTCTGATCCAACTTCTTCGCCCAGGCTTCAGTCTGAGCGTCGGCCCGAACAATGTGCCATTGATCAGGGCCGACATTCTTGTCTGGCAACCAATTGAGACGTTTTCGTAGGTCATTTTCAACACAAAGTCCGGTGTAAAGCTGGCACCATGCTTCTGTCGACCTCCATAGTGACCTGGGGGCCCGTGATCCGACTTGCGCGGGCCCCAAGCAGAGACCTGCGTAAGCAGGGCAAAGAAACAAAGTACCGAAACGAACGACTGCATCATGGTCAATGAACGCACAGAGGAAAGAGGAGGGTGTGGGAGCCGAGTACGTCGAGCAGAATCTGGCAAAGGGCCTCACTTTAGATGTATGCTCACGAACCCCCTTACTCGGCGCCCTGTCTCAGAGCAAAGATGAGGGAATGCCATCATTGAGTTAGCCTTCTGCGCTACCCATTCCAACATCACCGTGGGCATTCGTAGCCCCTCTTCGTTCATTCCACTAATAAAGTTACCGTTGCGTTCACCCGCCGAAGCGTTGGCTTCGTTCCTCGTCGGCGGTACACGCACACGTTGCCGGCACTGCAGGTCAAGCGGCCCTGTGCCGGTTTAGCCCCGCGATGCAAACCTAAAATGTGATTGTTTCCAATCGGAACTCCCTAGTGCTGCGAATGCGAAGAGAGTGGGCTTGAGTAGCGTTGTTGGCTTTGGAATAGACTTTGGTTGATCCTTGTACTTATTTCAAATTCCAATTAAGCCTGTTTCTTTGTTTGATGGTTGTTCCCGAAAGTCCGTCTCGAAGCTATGTTCTGCATTCGGCCACCTCGTGTCCGGAGTTCTCGGACTTGAAGTCAAGGGTCTCTTGAGATCTGCGGGCGCTTATTAGATTAGCGTCCGCCCTAGCAGGCCAGCTCACCTACAACTGCACGCCAAAGGAATTCAACAAGCCCTATAAGGTTTGATTCGACTACGGCGTAGGCCGACCCCAGATTGGGTTCAAATGAAGAGTACCAAAAAGTCACATATCAAGAGTCATGCTCGCCTGCTAACCTCTGTCATAATCCGACAAAAGTCGATGATCATTTTGACACATCGCCTTCGCCGACGCTGGAAAGCACCTAGCGTCTCTGGCTCTGGATTGAGGTGGATAATTCTGAATATTTACGGGAATATGCAGTTGGCCATACTTTCATCTGACTCGAGTGAGCGCGGAGACTCCAACAACATTACAAGCCACCCGGAATCAATCTTGCCTAATACGATGAAACTCATCGAGAACATTAGGGAATTCCATTCGATCAGGGATAACTTCGACGAGCCAAATCACGGATCCTTCTTGATCGAGGGTTTACACCTTGCCATGTACTTCGAATTGCCTGTCAAGAGGGGAGAATTGACAAAGAGGACAAAATGGACAGCTGCAAAGCGGCCACTTCCACACTTAGTTGACTGAAGACAACTTCGAGGAAGAGGTGAGAATACGGCATGCATGCATTCCTGATAACAGGAATGCCTCAATTTCACTAACCCTTCCCAAACCCCCGGTTCTTAAATAAGTAGCTGGCACCACAAATCTATGCAAAGGGTTACCGAGCCTGCTCGATGGAAAAGTGATGTTACCAAATAGCAGCCGGCTATCAGAAGGTTTCACGGTTCAAGACTGAAAGCGTCATTTTAATCCACAATTTGATGCAATATGTGTTGGTTTCCTGTTGAGTCAAGGTCGCCTAATTGGGGCTTGAGGGATCCAGCCAACCTAATGACCTTGTCAACGGGACTCTACACATCGGAAAGCGATTCATGACGCACTTGGATCTCGAATTACACAAATATGTATGCAACAGATCATCCTCGCAAGTACTTAATAGATTACCATATGGCTCAGGAATTTAACTTGAAAAGCACGCACATTTTGGTTAGAAGAGGCCGATCCCATTCATGAACTCTCGGATGTGGGAAGTTTCAATAATGCTAGAAGGTTAATTGGAGACAGAAAGGGTCTGTGACCATTGTTAAATAGACAACTACGCTACTTCAGTCACATAACCTCTCAGGAATCTGCTTTAGTATAGTACAATGGAGTTGGCTGATAGAAAGCTTTACATGAAGACGTATTTACAAGAACCAATGATGACATGTTAGAATGTGGCAGTATTTTGTTTATACTGCCACACTTGCAGACGTATATCAGCCTGCACAAGTTGACTGAGCAGTGAGCAATGTCTCCGTACGTGTTAGCTGGTCTCAACGTCTGCGGTCTTTTGGTCTTAAACGCTAAGAGTGCGGTTGTAAGCCCACAATAAATTAATGACAGGACTTTGACAGTATTCTCAATAGTGAGGCTTATGTAATAAATATGGGCTGGAAGATGGATTTTAGCTCGCCTATGTTTCTTAAAGCGAAGGCGGTGAGAATTTATCGATCTCAAGATCTCAGATCTGTTCAGGCAATACCTAGACAGTTTGGCAGCCGCTTAGTAATGAAGTACTGTGAATAGTGCCGTTCAGGCGCTCGCGCCTCGCGTTTAGTGCAATGAGTCCGAGAACACGACGTTAGCGCCTCGCCACCTCACAGTTCGGGAGGAATACTACGCAAAGATGCAGAGACCCGCTGTATTGGCGTGAAAGCGAAAATCACACTGCTGCAGGTGTCAAGTGACGGTTTTCTGAAGAGAATGTGCTTCTGATTCAAAGCTATGGAGTATCAAGTAAGAGCGTCCGCTTTGAGATGCGGGAGCAGCCGCGTCACTAGCGAGAACTTTGTCAATGTAGCATGAACACTAGGAACAAGCTGTCCGTATATCGCAACGCCCTTTTCAGGGTAGAAGCAGGTATCAAGGGTTCGGTGGCGTATTACGTAGGAAGATTACTCACAGCGCCGTTCGTAACACCGAGTTGCCAAAGGAGCTCAAAGTATCCCGAGCGCAAGCCCGAAAGATCACCAGTGCCAAGATCTTAGTCTTCATGTCCAAGATGGGCTACTGATATCTGTAAGCATTGTCGCCTTGCGTCTTTCCCACCAATACGCGAGCTTTGGTACCCGGATGACACCTCATGTGCAAGTTGGACAACGCTACGCGCAGCGGCTCAACTGGAATATCAATTAGCCATACGCACTTTTAAGCTTCTGATTGGATGCTTAGTTGCCCAATCGTTATATCAAGTTGCAAGGGGCCCCTCGGTTCCACGTAGCGGCTGTTCTGGCACTTCACGACGAGTGTCTCAGTCGGGGGAATACGCCTTCAACCATGAACAATCACACCGTGTCTTTGCTCGGTCGCCAAGCCTGGTCAGCAAATGTATCCATACGTGCTTTCAACAACCAACCAAAATCTTCAATCGTCGTTCAGTCCATCCCCACGCGTTGCGAATGGTCCATATTTGTTACTACACGATGCATGGTTTCCATTCATGCTTCATAAGCAAATGGTGACATCGCGAATGATCATAGACTTATGAGCACGTATTTATAAGAGGCCCAAGAGCCATCTGTTCCTGGTTGCGAAGATTTTCCAAACACAAGTGCTCAATCACATTTTACGCGATGACGGTCAACAAATCAAAAGTCACTCAACATGCTTCAGAAAGCAATCCTCTCATTCTCATGGCGGCCTTCCCCGGAGAAGGTCATACCAACCCGCTCCTTGTCATCGCAGCATACCTCGTCAAGAAGGGTTACGAAGTTGTGTTTGTCACAACTGAAGACTTCCGAAACAAAGTCGAAGAGGCGGGCGCTGAGTGGGTTCCTACCAACAACCCTTTGACCAACACGACCTACCAAGCCCTCCGCGAAGCAGCTTCTTTGCCGATTGGTCCGGAGCGGTTCGCTGCGCAGATCAAAGCTGTTTTCTTGGAGACACTTCCTCCACGAACGCTAAAGATGGAAGAGGTTCTTTCCCAATTACAAGCACGGAATCCAGTCCGCCAGATCATTGTTGTCGAAGACATTTTCAACTGGTCGCTCTTTCCTTTCAGACATGGCCGTCCTCTGCCTCAAGGCTTCAACACGGCGCCTAAGTCTATTGGCATCGGTGTGGCAGCTTTTATGATGGAAAGTCAAGACACGGGACCAGTCTCGCTTGGCTTGCCCGCTGACGCCACTGACTCAGGTCGTCAGCGCAATGCGGTTCTCCAACAGTTGGTTGAGCGAGGCCCAATGAAACCTATGATCGATGCGTGGCAGCAGGCCATGAAGGATACTGGGTGTACGGCCATCCTAGAGACAAACATTTTCCGTTCGTGCTACACGGCGCATGACTATACGTTACAGCTTTGCTCTCCCAGCCTTGAATACAACATTTCGGACTTACCACCATCTGTGGAATTCGCAGGTGTCTTGCCTCGGAAGTCCGCTGCTCCAAGCTTTCAGTATCCTTCATGGTGGTCAGAGGTCGAGAGAGCTCAGAAAGACAATCAATACCGGCATGTGGTCTTCGTCTCCCAAGGGACCGTCAATATGGATTACTCCGAACTCGTTCTTCCAACAATCGAAGCCTTCTCTCAAACTGAAGACATCCTCGTTGTTGCAACCTTGGGTGGCCGTGGCGCTCAACTCCCGCATGGCTTTGTCGTTCCCTCGAACGCTAGGGTCGTGGACTATATGCCTTACGACATTATACTTGAGTGTACCGATGTATTTGTCTCCAACGGGGGATATGGCGCCTTAACACATGCTGTGAGAAATGGTGTTCCCATTGTACTAGCAGGAGAAAGCGAGGAGAAGATTGAAGTTACTATGCGGGCAGTTTACGCTGGCCTTGGCGTCAGTCTATCGACCCAGAGGCCTTCGACAGATCAAATCAGGCATGGAGTTGACCGTATCTTCCAAGATACCGAGTTCAAAAAGGCGGCAATGAAGCTAAAACATGAGAATGATGGCATGGATGCATTAGCAGCGGTGGAAAGAAAGGTTCGTGCACTCACATTGTGAGGCCCGAAGGAGTCAACCGGTGTACAACGTGACTTTCTCAGCTTTACCATTCAGAACAAAGATCCCCTCCACTTGATACAATCTATTACACTGTCCGCAAACTCCTCCTCTCTTCTCAATAACAGCAATTAGCACGCCTTCTATCATGCCGAATTGATTGTCAGCCATATCGCCTTCAGCTATGTTGCGCTATATCTCAACACTAGCGACTAGATTTAGCCTCCTGTTTGCCTAGTTGCGTGCCTCATTGAACCTTTTTGAAGTTCTGGCCTTGCCTGGTTTTTGCGTTTACTCCAGCTCGTCTTCTTTGAGAATCTCTTATGGTTGTTTTTGTGCTATTGCTAGCTATGCTATTTTTACCGAGTCAATGCCTTGTGAAGTATCCCAGCGCACTGGACGCGTAAGCTTTGTCACTCCTTCTGTACATGTAGCATTATGGTACAATTGCTCTAGATTCAAGCCCATTGCGGCGAGGGTCGGTCACAATACGGGCGCGAAGTTCTACTAGTATCTCGATATCAGTCACTGCTCGTGTCGCTATTCTTTAAGCAAGACTTACGATGCAGCTAGCGGACGCGTGACCCGACTGTGATTCGGAATTTATCCCGTTTCAGCTAGGCCATGATTAGTTTCCTCACGGTAGGTAAAATGCAAAAGCGGCGGATAGAACTTACCTGTACTGAGTACTGTCCCGGATAATTCGTGTCCAGGTATTCCTTGAGCTGGCTGGAGCTGACTTGAGATGCAGAAATAATGGCATTTTGGGTGCCATCCTGATTACATTGCCATTGAACCTTGCCGGAAGGTGTATGTCTTTGCTGCCAGGCCATGACGCTTACTCAAATTTGAGGTACGAAATCGACAAGTTGATTATTCGGGGAACTAGTAGGGCGCGATGGAGAAAGCAGGCAGCCAGACGCCTTGCGCTACAGTCGTCGGAAGCGAAACTCCTATTTCAACCTGGAAATGACCCGCGGGGGAAAAAGTCGACCGCGTGATCAGAGTGGCAAGAGTCGGCACATTGCTACCAATGAATAGTGATTAGTCTCCTAATTGTGAGGTCAAGAGTCGTTCCCATGAGCTCCTCATCGAGGACCTACTCAACTTATGAGGATGTGGTCGTCTAGTCCCTGACCGCCACATCATTGTCACACGGGTCTCACCGGTCATGTTGTCCCATCAGATTCCCGGCCATCAACGCAGACAACCTTGGCTTGTTGATTGGGTATGAGACAAGGGTCGAGGCGGACCACAGGCGACCCAGCCCCTCGCCTTGAGGCTTTGACCGACTGAGCCGCAGTATTAGCGTGTTGCCAACGCATGTTGGTTACACTGCAGGCAATAAAAGCAAGGTTTGCAATCCCTCACTGTCATGGGTGCGCTCCTTACATATAATCTGGTTTATTCGAACTTCGCTGCCATATCACATTTCATCAAGTGGGCTGATTATCGGTGCTGCAAGCCATCGAATCCCGTGTCTTGCCAAGACAGTGCAGTGTTGCTCGTTGGAGCACCTTGCGCAGCGCGTTCTCAACAGGCTTATCTGGAGCATCGGAAACTCAAACCTTTCGACTATTCTCATGGTAGGAGTCGGATAATATGAATAATCTTTCAAAGTCTATTCTCATTGATTGCTCTAATGCTTCCTTTCATCTCGATTGAATCCCCAAAAGCATCAATGCCAGTCCAGAAGACTAGCCCGTCTGGCCCCTCTAAGCTCTCCCAGACACTTCCAAAGATCTAGGTGCTCCGCCCATCCAGAATATATAGACACGAGAGTCACTGCTCTCTTGACAGGCTGGAAATCTCGTACCTTCCTGCCGTATTGCTTCCTTGCAAGCGATGTTGAGGCAGCCTGTGGGGGCTGTTGCTCGGCGTGAGGGATGAAGGTGGGTGGTGGGCCGAGGCCTCCTTAGGCATACGCTTCGTCGGGCTCTCTCGGATGGGATAAGCAGGCTTTCTGACGGCACGTGTGGAATGCGAACTGCGGTTAAGTGCAAGACACAATAACCAGACCAATCACGATACTGCCCTCATCTTGCTGCGGCTTGTTGAGATCCTGGTGCGCGCCCCAGTGCCTTACTGCTTCTACCTTATCAAGATGCCATCGCCATGTGCTCTCCGGCCGTTTCGCTGACCGAATTCTACATTAGATGCAAGGCCCGTCAACGAGGCTTTCCTAATAAGGCCAAGGATGTGTGACAGAGACTGGCAAGAAGATGGCAAGGCCAGCAAATCATGGTCCGAGGCACCACTCCATCAACTGGGGATATAGACTCTGAGAAAGGTACTTCAACTCTCACAGCCCATTCTCTGTGTACGATTGGCTTTAAGATCTGCTCCATCCCGGCCCCATTTCTCCATCTTGCGTGCATGTGGATTTCGCACTTCTTCACGTAGCGTCGCCTCGTGGAATTCCTCTACGCTGGCGCGACGTCTTTGCGCATCACATTTAATCGATAGGCAGTGGTTATAAGTTGCGAGAACCAGCTCTGAGGTCCGTCACTGAGCCACCATCTAGCAAAGGTACCAGTCGGACATCATTGGTAAGTTCACTGACCGGTGGGTTTTGGCTAAGAGCTGGACTCCCTAACATTGCATAGGTCAGACTACGTATTACTTGCATCATGGCAACCAAACCTCAAGAGGTTTTTAGGCTGCTGTTCCAACAAGGAAAGCTTGTATTGGATAATCCGCAGAAAGTCACACACATCCATGACAGAGGCGAGTCCTTTCGACTAAAGAGCGAACAACGAAATCCAGCAAGCCGAGGATCCATTGGGGCTTCCAGGCGACCAGAAGAGTTTCGTTTCGAACACGATGTTATCAGAATCATTGCCGAAGAACTCGACGAAGCGGCTGCCATGGTGCCTGACCTTCTTGAACCGGACAAGGACTTTATACCAAGGCGCACATTTGAACAGATCATGACACACAGCCGAGTCTTATCTGCTGTTCATGTGCTCAAGTGCTTCAAAGGCATACAGGACAAAGATCAGCTCGCCAGAGAAATCCAGTATGGTAGCGCAGATGGCTCCAAGTCGCCCTGTGTCAAGCTACTCGCAATTTTGATTGGAATTGACAAAGCCGAGGATATGTCAAAACACATGTGGACTGATGAGCTGAGGGATAGCTGTCTGCCCCTTCGAAAGGTACCCAACGACAGACGTCGAACGCTTCAGTGCAGGAAGCACAAGGAACATCGCCTACTCAATAGCTATCGTCGACCGGAAGATCGTAATAGATTTTCCCAATGGACCTACTCCATGTGCTCTCCCTTCATCAAATGGGAGCATGGAACACATCAACATTACCTTCTAGATACGGGAGACGTCTTCCCCATGGAGGTTATGGCTAAGGTTGAGGAAGAAGAAAGAAAATCAGATTCTGGTGGGAATTCATACGGGGGCTTCAGCGAGGTATACAAAGTAAAGATTCACGAAGGTCATTCTGACTTTGGAGTACATGGGGTAAGTTACATTGTAGAGCAGATCTTGAGAAGGGCCTGGGCAGGGATCAAATTAATTAACAGTTTCACCCATCTAGATTCGGCATCCACAAGGCTACTTTGCGCTGAAGAAACTCACATCGCATAGTCGCGACAGTTTCAATCTCGAGTTGTCGTCACTAGTTTCCACTGCCCAGAACTATCAAAAGAAACACATCATACAGCTCCTGGCCACATTCGAGGTTAAGAATGCAGCGACAAGAGAATCAACATTCTATCTCTTGTTTGACTGGGCCGATGGAACACTGAACAAGTTTTGGCAGAGCAATGAAGCTCTAGTGAGAGATAAACGGCATTGCAAGTGGATGGCGACTCAATTTTATGAAGTTTCCGAAGCTCTTCGCTATGTTCACAACGATCGCGAACCAACTGTACGATATCTAGAAGACCGAGACTCCAACAAGCAACTGTATGGACGCCATGGGGACATCAAGCCAGGTAAATTGACTACTCTTATCCCATTTCATACACGACTTACTGAAAGACTCTCCCCCAGGAAATTTCCTTTGGTTCAAATCGGATAGCTTTCCTGGTCTTTTGGCCTTAGCGGACTTCGGTCTCGGGCGACTGCACACTCAAGTTTCCCGCTCAAAACAAGACCCCAACAGCCTGGAAAGAACGGCAACGTATCGCTGCCCCGAATTTGACCTGGAATTTGGTCTCGTGTCACCAAGGTCGGATATCTTCAGCCTAGGATGTGTGTTCCTCGAATATGTCACCTGGTTTTTGCTCGGGCTCGAAGACGTGGAAAAAACCTTTCCCGATTTCAGACTGGAACAAGATAAACATGGTTTCGACTCTGATGTCTTTTTCTCAATCAAAGACAAGAAGGCTTATCTCAAGTCTTCGGTTACCAAATGGATAACGAAACTCAAGAACCACCGCGACTGTTCCTGGTACCTTTCGGACTTGCTTGACGTCATTCGAGACCGCATGCTAGATCCCGAGTCCACGACGAGAATCCCATCAAGCTTATTGAGCAAAAGGATGAATGAACTTTTGAAGGCTTGCACCGTCGACCCCGATTACTATCTCAAGCCCAAAAGCTAAGATTCGCGAAAGAGATGGCTGAGAAGCCCAGGCAACTTTCCTAAGACCCGGGAAGGTGAATGGATCAAATCTTTTCATGCTCAAGCTCAAACCAAGTAGCATGAGCTATCATTGAGCCCGCGTCAGACCACGAACTTTAGATTTCATCAATTACACGATTCAAAGAAGAAAGGTCGGGGCGTCCACACATGTCCGACCTTAAGACAACGTTTCAGTTCGAAAGGTCAGAATTTCCATATCCCGAGCCTGAAAGCCAACTACTAACTCAATCGCTGTAGTGGACTCTAATGCGCTGTTCGATCACTGCTAGCTCGCCCTCCAAACCCGAATACGTTAGTTCGTTTAGTTCAACTTGTGGATTTACCAGGGGGTATATCAGACCTTTTCAAGTGGCTTGGGCAGCATGAGGATGAATCTGTTGGCTCTTTCCTGTTTGAAGCTTTCGTCAGTAAATCATGTACCGGCCGTAAATGAGCGTGTCTTGTAGTAACAGCAGTATACCTTGACTTTATAATTCCCTTGGCCATAGATCGAATCCAGCGATGTTTTCAATTTTGCAGAATCATGATATCTCGCTCTCATCCTCTCCTCGAACGGGAATTCTGATCCCGGCCCGGGTTTCGTTGTCGCTTGTGTCACTTGCGTACTACTCTTTTCAGGTTCTGCCTTCGGTTCTGATTTATCACCGCGGCCCCAGCTCTTGCGGAAGAAAGACATCCCAGGCTCTCGGTGCTTTATGATGTATTCTTCCTCAAGTGCCGAAAAGGTGTGCTTCACAGCAATTTGGATGAGAGGCTTGTTGGTTTTCGGTGTCCAGATTGAGGCGAGGGAAGAAGTGGTTGGAGACCTCAAAAGGCAAAAACGGCGGGGGCGGCATCCGAGCTGGCTTCACTGGCGAGTCTCTCTGTCTAGAGAGGATAGGATCATGCGTGCAGGTATCCAATCCTGATTTCGATGTCCGCCCGCCCTGTCTTGCATGATGCATGAGAAGAACCCAATGGCGGCCCGACAACACATACATGAACACTGCCCATCGCTCCACCTCGAATCTGCCTGCATAGCTACACTAGGCAAAGAGGCTTTTCGGTTGCTGCAATGCGAGTAAGCCTACATAATACTGACTGGTCTTGGTCCCGGCCAGCGTAGTGTGGGCAGGGGGCATGGAGGCATACTAAACCGGCCAAAGGCGTCCTGCGAGGCAGGCTAGAGAGCAGGATGTCGAGAGAGGTTTGGAAGTGTAGAAACTATGAACGACGCTACGGAAACAGCTTCCTTCTTGAGCCGACTCTCGCATACTTATACATGTATCTCTCAAGGGAGTCGACATACACAGGGAATACTATCGACGCTGTCAAAGAAACCGTCGTTCGACACCATCAAGAAGGTCCTTACCTCTGACGGACCACGCATCTCAATACTCGCGGAGTTGAGAACCCAGGAGCTTGAAAGTCTTCTTGAATCAATACTCACTGACACATCAAGTGAAAAGAATGGATTTACCAATTGAGACAATGACATGGTCGGCGTCAGATCTTGGTTTCTTTGGATACTCCGAGCGAAAGGCTGTGGTGCTCACATCCCTAGACGGTGAGGAGGTTTGTGGCGACCTGTTACATAAAGCTCTCGGGGTGGCTAACACTCCATAGCCTACAAGCCAAGTCCTTTATACCAAAGAAGACTGGGAGCGATGGTTTAGCTCTGTAAGTTTGAAGCATTCTCCACCAGCCAAGCAGCAATGCTGATTACAAGTGCCAACAGTCACAAAGTAGCTCTCCTGACTGGAGGGACTTGAAGCCAGGACTGCGTGTGATGTTAGTCGAAAGTTCTCAGATACTGGGCATCCAAACGTTCTATTCTACATCACAAGCAGGCAATGCTACTATGGCATGATATACTGATTCCGAATAGCCTGTGTAGCAGGGCTCCTCCGATGTCCGAAGCACCCGGCAGAATACAATACCTCCCGTTTACAGGAAACACTTGGGAAAGAATCACTAGAGAGTTTCACGTATCTCGAAATATTAAACGAACGATAGCAAGACTGGTCCCGTGCTTCTCTTCCGCCCGTGAAGATGACGCGACGTCAGGTCATCTCAAGATGTGTTCGTTCCTCCTTCGCTACTGTCTACCTCAAGAGTCTGACACGTACTATAGCCTTTTCTGCGCGCATGTCTTCAAGTCTGCCGGACGATCTGGCAATGTCTGCCACTTACATACCGAATACCGGGACCACGTTCGCTGTGGTGTATGGTTGTAACGATGACCAGATGAGAAGCATTGAGTCAAAAGTGCGAAGAGCAGGCAAACAAGCCTTCCACCCACTCATGATGCCAGGGATATTCGAAGAGCTAGAGAGAGCGAGGTTGGTTGAGAGAGTCGAAGATCTGTTGGATGATTTCACACTTCGATCAGAGAAGCTTGAGACACATCCCTGGAGTCCAGACGCAGATACGGACGGCTCAAAGGCGCAACAGCATTTATCTCTCTGTGTTAAAAGCCAGAGTTTGATGGACCAAATTCGTATGGCAAAACGACAATTGACAAAGTTCTCAAAAGAGATTGACATCATAACGACAGAGCTCGAGTCTCTCAGCGGGGTTGAGTACATTCACAAGAGTGAGCCAAGAGCAACAAAGATGGCGAAAGTAGGGACAAAGATGAAGAATAGGGTGGACGACATCATGATAGAATACGACGATAAGATTGATGAGTGCCAGATGATGATTTGCAACACATCATTGGCAATGCAAACAGTAAGTCATCTTTCAGACGCGAGACTTGACTCCAAGAGTCAAAGGTAGTAATGACATCGGCAGGTCTGGAACCACATTGCAAGGCAAGACTCAAAGACCAACACCAAGATGTCAAAAGCAAATGCTGCCATTGCCGTACAAACAAAGGTCGAGAGCGCTCAGATGAGGACAATCGCGCTTCTAACAATGATATATCTCCCCCTATCTAGTGTTGCGGTAAGCCATTTATTGCAATTTGCTGAGACTTCTTTCCATGAGTTCGTCGGTAAGTACTAATTGAGGACAACCATAGGCTATATTCTCTATGGATATGTTCAACTGGGAGGCAGTTGAAGGTCAGTCTATGGTATCGAAACACATTTGGCTATTCGCAGTCCTTGCAGTTGGCCTCACACTGCTCACCCTTGCTGCATGGTTCCTGGGGACACGGCGAGAGAAGGCTATGGCGGATAAGTCGGACAACTACTTCAATTCACCGCAAAGACATGACACATTCGAGTATGTTTAGAGAGGGGGGTCACTCTGTTTGACTGAGATGAGGCAAGGGACTTGTTTAGGGCGAATCCTGGTTTCATCTGGAGAGGCGGCCACCACTGTAGGAATTTTCGACTGGATATTGTGGGCGTTCAATGATGTAGGTACACAGGCAGTGATATATCACTGAGATCCAAGGTTAACAGAAGTCGGCGTGGATATTATGAGCTACTTTGCTTCATACTCACTGGCGTGTAAATGATGAAGTTTTCACCCTATTATTCTAGAGGCTTTAGCTTTGGCGGTTACCGCACGTTCAACTACTCACTCACGTAATTTTTATTTGAACGCCACCTTTATGGATAGTTCAGCGAGACTTAAGCAGGGAAAAGGAAAATAAGTGTACATCTAGTACGGTTTTCTATTATTGAGTCTTTGGGTCTCAATGGCCCCTTTGCCCCAGGACATGGAGAGGACAGAAATCGTTTGCATTCTCCTACTACCAACAAAAAGCTTAGGCGAGGCTCCGGCCTGACGAGTGACACTTGATGCGCAAAGGCAGAGGCTTTTCATCGGACGTACAGAAGCTTGTCATCCATTTCTCTTGATAATAATGATACCAGATACTTTACCTAGTCTATTTAGTCCACGGTGAAAATGTAGGCAAATCAATCATGTCGTGAGTCGTGTTGTTGGAGCAAGGATCACCAAGAGGAAGGTAAGGTTCATATTGGTTATCCAGTCTACAGGGGTTTCAATCCTCTTCAGATCATACAGTAACAAATGCAAGAGTTACATGTGTAAATCCAGGAACGGTGCGAATAAGATAGTCAGAAACCCTATTTGTATCCATATCCGTAGTGTTCAAAGGAGTGGAATTGACTGGCGTCTGAGCATTAAGTACGGATGCTTCAATGTTCAAAATCTTATACACCCCACATCTTGAGCCGTAAAGAGAAGAGGAACGGTCCGCAGACCTCCATGCTCAGTAAGAATGCTTGTTGTTATCTAAACAGCTCGTATTTCTAGGCTGCCATTTACGCAGTGTCATGACCAGCTGAAGCTAAAGTTCAACTGTTAGGTTAGGAAAGCAATAGCGTGAGTCTTGGACGTCTTGCATCTACCTGCACTAAGCCAGATGAAGAGATGTAAAGAGGCGTGGCCGTGTGGGAGGGATTGGAGATGGTGCTGACAGACGCCGATCGGAGGCCGCGAATCGCGGCCCCTCACTCGTACAGGCCTGTTGACGATGCCGCGGAGCCGAAATGAGGGTGGAGCTGGCGCGTGAGGGAGTTGAATGATGGCCTGCAAAGGGGAAAATTGCGACCAGTGAGGATCGTGATGGTCCAAAGACACATTTCCATACCTCGGAGAAGCGTCACTTGATGCGCGTTTGTATCCGTACATAGTCGGAAGTAGGGATTGCTACTACACTGTTCAATGTAATCCTCCTCTCCCGTTATGCTCATGAAAGTCTGGATAGTGAGTGAGTGAGTGAATGAGTGAGTGACATGGAAGTGAGTGAGCAACGGAGATTTGAGTGAGAGATGGCCGCTGACTAAAGCGCGTTATCAAGTGGATTGCGTAAGGGGACTCGACGAATTGTGGCTGATGGCGTGCGCCAAGTCGCCAACCAACGCCTGCAAGCTGCTGCATGGACGGAAGTACCGAGGCAGAGTTAATGCTTGGTGAATCCAAGGACTAAACAGCCAGTTATTGTTGCTTGTCTGATGCCTATGGGCAGTGCGACATGGGTCGTTGGATACTCAGCAAGGTAGGTAGGTAAGTCTTCAGATATTGTAGCGAGCTATTCTTAATCTCCAAAATTTGACCCTTTTTCTGACTTGACCTTTGCAAAAAACTCTGGGTGCGTAGCAGAAATAATAGACAGCAAGTCAGCAATAGGGGAACTTCCCAGTGGTGCGGATCCAATCGGTACAACGGCAGGGATGCAACGTGGAGTTTGGCAGTGGGTGGCAGACCGCAGTGCATCATAATAGGACGGAAGGTGGGTGGTGCGGCGTGCCGTGAACAGTGGAACGATGCCTTGTTTGTGTGTGCGCGTGTGTGGGATGATGAGGGAAGATGTGGTGACGTGAACAGTACGAAGTTGAGCATCTATTCCTGAGTGCAATGTGCATCATTCCATGCATTCCATCATGCATCAATTTGGAGGTTGTCAACAATGGAAGTTTATTTGGAATGGCAGATATTTCTTGCCAAGAGCTGAGGTGCTCCATTGAGAGAGGGGCCGCGGAAGGAATCAACGGGAAGGATGAGAAACCTCGAAGACCTGTCTCGGGGAGTCAGGAGAAAAAAAAAAAAAAAAAAAAAAGAGGTGTCCATGCCTTTAGACTTAGGTAAGCACGCAGCGTAAAAGGAATTTAAGTGGGAAAATTAAATGGAACCTAGATACTCCGTACCTACGGATACCAAAGGTAGCTTGTTTTTGTTGTGTCTGCTTGCTTGCTTGCTTGCCGCCTAGTAGAAATTTGGGAAGGAAGGAACTAAGAAAAAAAAAAAAAGGTCGGCCAAAACGAGATGAGAAATGGGCCGTGCATCCGGTAGTGGTGATTCTGAATTTCCTGATCATGAGCAGGGGAACATGGCGTTAATCCACATCTGGTCTAGTGCCACAGTGACTGTCACGGCTGGGAGCTCTAAAACCTCCTTCCATTTGGGCCTTGGCATTTACTGTGACTGCACCTTGCGATCTTCGATGCTTGAGAGACGGGGCCCGCTAGGTACTCCGTCCCCCTTGCCTCCTTGTCTTTCTGCAATTAGCAACTGGCACCACCGGGACCCTGTACGCGGCCCATAACAATCTGATCATCAATGTTTGGCCGTGCAAACGACACATATATCAAAATAATTCAAGTGATGTTTGTTTGCACTTTATCTACAACCTGCTTGTGTGTTGCTGTCATGGTCGTTGTTTCCACTGCTCACCCCAACTCCCCAAGTACCCTTGCCTTACAATCAGGCACGTTGGGTAAGGTACGGAGTAAGGTAAGGTAAGGTAGGTAGCTGCATGCCAAGGTCCTTCCCAAGGTAAAGGTACAAGTAAGGAGGGAGAGGCACAGCTGGCAGGTGCCGGAGCTACCCATGTCTGCCGCTTGCCCAGCCGGACCTTCTTCTTCGACCTCGACCGAGCACGTTCTTGCCCTGGCATCTGATACTGGATGCGGAACTTCTTTCCAGTTCCCTCCCATTTGGCGCTTGTCTTTGATATTCCCCCAACCTCAACCTGAAAGCTGCAACACTTGGAAATCGGCATCAATGTCTCACTCGCCCAACCTGGCCATCGTCATCCATTGAGTCTCTTTCCCAGCGGCATCACTTCCAGTCTTCCTGCAAAATGTCGGCCCAAAGCCATCCTACCTTACCTTAGTACTCCGTACGCCTGAACGATTGAGGGCAAATCCGCCATACCCCAACGGTTCACCACCACCGCTTCCTCGTGGCCAATGGCGCACGTCTTCCCATCGACGCTTCTGCATGAAAACGATGGATGAAGCAAACCAAAGCTGCAAAGCTGCTCTCTGCGTGGCCCCACCAGCAGTCCACCACCAGCAGTCCACCACCAGCAGTCCACCACCACCACCACTACCACTGCGTACAAAATATGTAGTGTATGAGGTCCAGACCAGGATGGCGCCGCATTGCCGGAACAGAAACATAGTTTCGAAGCCCGTCGAGGGTTTGCGTCCCCACGCTGCCCTGCGACATGCGTCCTGCGCTTGCTTCCCCTTCCCCTGCACCCACTCCCGCTCAACAGGGCACCAAGCAAGCAAGTTGGCAACCACGCAAACACTGCGCGCGGCGCGCCCCTTTGTCTACCGCCGATGGCACCGACCCAACCCATGCCGCCCTCGAGTCAAGCTGTCGCCATGTTGCGTCTGCCCTAGCATCTGCGGCTGCGCATACCTCGCCAGCCATTCCCACGTTCACGCCTAGGATACACTCTCCACCCGCACGCTACGCCTCTACGCCTCTACGCAACGACTGTACAAATACAGATCTGTACAGAGTGTACAGACCATTTGTACAACTACGGAGCAGAAAGATCATGGGTCAATCTACATTGTGTAGCTCAGGTCCCCGTCTCTCTCACTCCCATGGTCCATCCATCCATGGGCCATCAGGTCTTGTCACTGGCCCCATGAGCTACCTCATGGACCATCCCTAATCGCACAATGCTGCTCCCAATTCGGAAGTGTCGTGTCCCCGGCCAACCTCTAGCGGTGGCCGTCATCGCCGTGGGCCGTGGGCCGTCGTGGATCATGGACCGTGGGTCGTCTGCTATGGAATTGTGGCTGCCTTTGGGGCAGGGCCGGACTGATGTTTGGTCTGCCCCCAAACTCGATCCCAAACTCTAAGCCCATTCCTCGAAGCCTTTTTCGTCCTGGTTCCTCCTCGCCGTCGTTCCAGACCTACACGCCTCCGCGCCTTTCCCTTCCTGTGCTTCGTCAAGAACCCGCTACCATTCTTGTAATGCTTATCCCCCCATCTTCTTTCTTCTCCTGGTCTACCTTATTACCTTAGTTTAATCCTCAGTTTCCTCGACTTGCCCCCGAGTCCCCCCCTCCCCATCTCTGCCAAGGAGACCCGTTGGGCCTGTTCCCCTGCTCAGACAACGTCAGCTCGTCTTCGGTCCAAGCCCTGCAATCGTCGTCCGATCTTGGATCCTCTGACCGCGCATGTTCCAAACAAAACTCGAAAACGGCCAGACTTGACACCTTGCTTCTGCGTAGCTGCTGCAACATCCATTTTCGATCACGGCCAACGGGAATCTTTTTTGGACTTTTAATATCATCGTGAGTTTTGTCTTGGCATACGACTTTTGCATAGACTTACACAGTGATGCCCTTTAGAACCTACATATAGAAACATATTTGTATAACGGAGCCGACAACGACGAAGACGACGGATACGACCACAATCCCTTCGAACCGAGCCTTGTTTCATTGGCACGAACAAAAGTACCGCAATGCCGAAATCAGGGGAATTTGCCTTCGCTGAAGAGCGGTCTTCATCATCCGTAGAAGATTTTGACCTCGATGACGAACACAAGGAACCATTGCTGCCCGGCTCGACCTCGATCTCGCGCCGGAGGCAACGAGGAACACTGCTTGCATGGCTTAAAGGACGGCCAAAGTCATTGTTGAGAAAGTTCCGTCGACAACCTCGATCCCTCCCGCGACTCCTACTCCGATATACGTTCATGTTCATACTCTTCATCATCGTTACAACACCGATATTCTTCCCGTCGTACACGCGCCATCCGAAGCACTACAAAAATTTGAGAAAAAGATGTCTGGTGTCCGACAGCCTTTCTGGCTGCGCCAATATGCAAAACGAAAAGGTATTCATTGCCGTCAGTTTGTTTGACCCAGAGGGCAAGATTGCAGGGGGAGAATGGGCCAAGAATGTACTGGACCTAATCCACATGATTGGCGAGGAGAACACATTCCTTAGCATCTACGAAAATGACAGTGGTGACTTGGGTACTGCTGCTCTGGAGGAGTTTAAGAAAAATGTGCCATGCAAGCACAAGATCGTCAGCGAGGGTCAGGTCGACTACAACGTCTTCCCGCATGTCACCATGCCTGATGGAACACAGAGGTTGAAACGCTTGGCGTATCTGTCCGAGATGCGCAACCGCGCGCTCTACCCATTGGACCAGTACGACACGGATGCAGGGATTGTCAAGTATGACAAGATCTTGTTCCTCAACGACGCGCTCTTTGCGCCGGTAGACGCCGCTCATCTACTGTTCAACACGAATGCGGGCGAAGACGGCAAAGCTCACTACCTGTCGGCATGTTCCTTGGACTATGACTGGAACCCTTTCCTCGAGTATGACCTTTATGCGCAGCGCGATGCTGAAGGGTACTCCAACGGCATCCCGATCTTCCCCTACTTCACCAACAAGGGCCAGGCAATCTCACGCAAGGCCATGCTCTCGCAGACAGATGCGGTCCCCGTCAAGAGCTGCTGGGGTGGAATGGTGGCCATGCAAGCCAAGTACATCCAGAACCTGGATAAGAAGCTGCCGACGAAAGACTGGCAAGCTATTGCGCACCACGTCATTAACCCAGACCACCCTCACAACACCACGACACCAGTCCGATTCCGCTACGAACCCGAGGTCTACTTTGACGCCTGCGAATGCTGTCTGTTCCTTGCCGATGTTACGAGTGTCGCAGACAAGGCCGGAGAGCCAGACATGGGCGTCTTTGTGAACCCATACGTGCGCGTGGCCTATCGCAAGAGAACACAACGCCTCGAGCGTGTTATTCGCCATTGGGAACGGCTCATGGCCCTGCCGCAGGAGATCATTACCTACTTTTCACGGTTCCCGACCCCGAACCCTCACAGAGAGGTTGTCGAAGGGCAACGCTTCATGGAAGAGATTTACCAACGCCGGGAAGGGTGGAAGATGGTTGAGCGAACGGGGCGCAACGGCATGTTTTGCGGAGTCCGGGAGATGCAGCTCATCAAGGAGGGCCCGCGCAACGGACGCAACTGGGAGAACCACTATAACATCCCATGGGCGGAACAGCAGTTGAACTTCCCCATCTGATTTCATTCTCGATTTTGACGGAGCTTGTACTGGTCGGTGTAATGGGGGACACGGCGCTTGTGGTTGGTTAAACTATGGAGCATCAGCATTACTTTTGTTCGGCGGCATTGGATGGATAAACCTATTGGGCATAACGACGATGGTTCGATACGGGGAGGAGGGTTGTTGGGTCCCAAGGCTGTATGCCACCCAAAAAAAGGGGGGGGGGGGGGGGGGGCGCGAAAAGGGGCAATGGGGTTTTTGGAAAAGTGTCATAGACGTACTGGCACACTTTGTGCACCTTGATACCACTTTCGTTATACTTTTGAATATACTACTACCAACGATTCCTCTCGGTGGCCGCTGCTACTACCCCTTGATCATTGGCTATCGACCACGCTTGGTAAGAAAAGCCCATGGCGTCAGGCCAGTTTATATTGGATGAGTGTGTGACTATGCCAGACGCCTTCCTTATGCTACGTTGTGAGGTAAGACAAGTAACGTGCTCGAACACGCTGTCACTCATAAGAGTCCGAATCACTCAACACCGATCTTTTGCGCCAGTGAGGCCGAGAACCACACGTCGTGGACACTTTTCAACACAGGCTTGAGACCAAAGATGTCAACGAACACCGACTTCATCCATGATTGGCTGTTCCCCATTGGACCCCTGTTCGGTCCTAGCTGCAGTGCAGTAACTAAACGCGAAGTAAACCAGACAAGCCCAGACCCAAACCCAGAGACCCAGACCTAAGCACAACAAGTAAGTTACCTATTTGCATTCCCACCCCATGGACCGAAAGAAACCCAAACGTGACACTAAAGAGAGGGATAACGAGAAGCTAGCCTCCCGAAAATAACATGCGGACGAGGCGCGCATAGACAGGCAGTTATCCGATAGACAAGACGCCCGCCCAAGAACCCAAAGTCACAAATAGCAAGTCCAAAAAGTCCGCTCGCTCAACAACAATCAAGGTGGTATCTTGGAGGAGAAAAGACACTGGCAAGCCACGGCCGTACTGAAGATTGGAGAGAGACTCATTCATGCGTCAGGCATGCTTCGAAGAGAGAAGCAGTCAAGATAAACACTTAGGCTGCGACGGCGGGGGTCGCCTTTGCCTTTGTGGTCTTGGGCTTGGTCTCCTTCTTCCCTGCCTTGGTGGCCGCGGCCACCTTGGTTTCTGCCTTCTTGGCTACCGACTTGGCCTGCGCAAGGTGTGTTAGTGATGAAGCTCAGTCATCAAGCAATGGCAAGAAGAGTTATCAAGAAAAAGGTCTGTATGGTAGGAATGGGGTAGAATAATTGATCTCTTGTGGCAAGCGCGACTTGGACACCCAGGTTTGCTGGACAAGAACACAACATGATGGGACCGAATCCAAAACAAGATTCTCGCCAGAAGAAGCAGAGAAATTACAAGGTGGTTCTGGAGGAGAGAGAGAGAGAGTTGCGCGCCTCCCACACGTGTTATGTACAATGTCTCATGGACATACCTTGGTAGCGACAGAAGGGCCCTTCTTGGCGGTGGTGGCCTTCTTCTTGGTGACGCCGACAGGCTTCGCGGCCTTGGCAGCAGTAGAAGTAGTCTTGGGCTTCTTTGCGGTCGTGGTGGTCGTGGTGTTCTGCTTGCGAACAGGAGCGGTGTCGACGACTGGGAAGAGACGCGGCTTGGAGTTGCCGGTCTGGGAGCGGGTTCCTTCACGTGCCATTTTGACGTTTGGTCTGGTGTCGCGATGGAATGTTAGTTATTGCTTTACGATTACGAGATTGACGCGATTGCGATAGATGTAATGCGACGAGAAGAAGAGGTTGTGGTTGTGATAGCGCTCGTGAGAAAGTGACGTGAAGAAAGAGAGAGTATCCGTGGGAGGAGGGGAAACCTGAAGGCGAATGGCGGATGGCGCGATGGGCGGGAAAAACGGGCCAAAGTTGGTACTTTTTGAAAGACTCACGGTTGGATAAAGACGATGGAAAAGTGACGCGTTAAAGCTTTCTGAAGCTGCAGAATTGGGTTAATCCAAAGGACGATGGAAAATGGTAAGTTTTCGACGAAGAGTGGTGGAATGGCGAGGTGTTGTTGTGAGAAAAGAGAAGATGGGAGGTGACGTGGTTTCGTGTTGCGGCGCGAGGGGAGGGGAGAGGGGGAGGACTGCGGATATGGCTGATTGAGTGCTGGCGGTCGGTGGTGCTGGTGGTGGACGGTCACAAGGGGCACACACCACACACATACGTCTTCACACACACACACACACACACCTTTTGCACGGGAGGAGCGGTGTCGGAACACATGTTTAGGATATTGGATCATCATGGGCGATGTGAAGGGAATTGATTCTCGTATTGTTGATTTTCTTTCGGCTAACTAAATTATCTTTCAAATGAATGGAGTCAAGCCGTGCCTTCTTTTTTGATGAATTTGCGAGAGGATAGAATGGAAGGAGCACATTGTTCACCTGCGATGGCAAGATGGAGGGACGGGAAGGAAAGAGGCAGAGGCAGAGGGAGAGAGACAGGAAAGAGCGGGACAGCCAGTGATTGAACTTCCAAGTTGGAGGGAAGGAAGGCACAAGAGTTAGACAGCTGCGTCTGATACTGTTTCTTTCCTTTCCTTTCCTTCCCTTCCTTAAGGTAAGGAAGGTACTTTCAGTTACCTTCTAATCTGACTACACGGTCCAAGTCCTTCCTGCTCTTTGGCCTAGACAATTTGTTTTGATCCCCCCCCCCCCCCCCCGGGATTTTTGGGCGTCTTATCAAGAATCAAACACGGCAAGACGGCCTGATATTGCGCCCCTTGCCACTTTCATCCATTCTTCACCACACCTAGGGTACCTACCTAAGGTACCTTAAGCTCAAAGTTGGCAGTCGCCAGTGTCCCCCCCCCTTTCCCTTGGCTGTCACTGTCCTCCTCCATTTATTTCTCTTGCATCTTCCACTTCTTCCCCCCATTCTGCCCATGTCGACCCTCTGATTTGAACCTCTCTCTCTCGTAAACCTTTACCTTTCCCCTCTTTTTGCCTCTCTGCTCTATTCCGCATTTCACTATGATTTTCTCCCTTAATTTCCCCGCCTTAGCGCAGACCCGGCAATTCAGCGGTGCCCGACCTTGTTAATGAGCCTGCGCCCTTCTTATCTCCCTCCCACTTCCAGCCTCCTCGGACTCGGCGTGGGGTTCGGCCTACGTTGATACCTCTCTTCGTCTTCTTTGTCTACATTTCTCATGATGTAGCTACGTTTTCGAGCGCTCGTCGGCATGTATACAGTGGCCATCGAACCAAGTTTCGAGCAAAATGCGGCTACGGCAATTTCGTTAGATGGCCCCGATAGACCAAGCACATGATGGACCCAAGCGAAGGACGCGCCAGTTCTAGACCGACCGAAACGACCCCGGCACGCGACGTCTGGCGCCCAACTGCCCGGTGTCTGGACTCTGGAGTCTAACGCTCTGGGCTCCCGTTCCCGTGCTCATTCATGGCTACGGATCAGATGGCTTACGGTCTATCTTGTTCTTCACCGATGATGGATAACAGGCGCCTTCCCCGACATTCCCCTGTACCGTGTCTACAGTCTAAACCACCGTCGACGGTTACTCTATGTCAAGATCGAATCTTCATCCTTCTTCAGCGGCAACGTCCGCCTGAACCGTGCAGCGCAAGCGTGTCCCATGACCACAGCAAACGCCACGCCCGCTCTTGTACCCCTTCACCGTGCTGTTCCTGCTTCACATGGCGAGCTCTTCATCTCAGGGGCGCACATCCCCGAATATTGAGGTATCGAACGTGGAAAACAAGAATTATCAAGAGCATTCCACGAAATAGGAAACTGTGACGACGCCAAATGGACAAGCCGGTTATTTCGCCATTTCCTGTCTCCATGGCCTGCGCACGTCGCCTTGTGCAAAGAATGGCAGACAGAGAAAACGCCCTAGGCTGCAGGGTATCGTGGCCACAGCGATGATCGTCCAACGGCGCGCCCCAAGGCCTTCCCGCCGCGCTGTCTGCATCAAGGGTCTGTCCGTGCTGTCCCTGCTGCTGCTGCCAGAACGTTGAGCCCCGCAAACGCGCTTCTTCAGGAGCCCACAAGGACATACCCCCACGCGAGCGACTATTTTCGAAGCAACTCAGAAGTCAGAAAGCCCATAGCCATGAATCTATGCTCAGCATTTACAGATGTGACACACCCGTTTGGTTGTCACTATTCAAAATCCAAAGTCGGAAGAAGAGTTCAATTTGATGGTTCACATATATGCACGAATCCTTTCCACCAAATGCAGCCCCTCGTTCTGGCCATCACCCGCAACATACAAGTGTCCCCCGCCGTCCCAAGCTTGCTCTGGGTTCATACCGATAGGCGTACTTCATCAGGTCCTTTTGCAAGCTTTTGAGCTCCTTGTTGAGTTTCTTGCTGCGCTCCAAAATATCTCTTACTCCCTGCATCATGGCATCGTCTGCCCGGTTCAATTTGCCCACTTTCTCGCGGATCGCCTGTGTCCGCCGTCGCTCACACGACAAGTGGTCAATATTGACAGTCGTCACTTTGCTAACCTCGACCATGGTAACTCCGGGTCGTTGCGCCACTGCCTGGACATGACGCCATTTTGTCTGTAGTTTCAGCTGCAGAATGAATCCCCTGGATGTAAGACGTAGTTGCTCGACTTCGGCGCTGACTGTAGGTTACAATAGGTGTCAGTTACCTGGATGACTTTTCAAGTAGAATTCGGGAAAAGGCTTGCACTCAACAACACGTTTGCTCAGCTCGGTTCTTTTGCGGCTGATCTCCAATGAACGACGAACGAGCTTGCTTGCCTCCTCCTGTTGCCGTTGGCGATGCGAGGCCCGGACTTTGGTGACGAAAGATGCCAGCGCTCTTCTCCACCATCTTGCCTTTCTGGGCTGAGCCAGCTCCTCTCGATCCTCGTACCTCGCCGAATCCCTGACATCCTCGATTTCAACAACAGTCACCTTGCCTAAACCCCAATCTTTCTCACCACAGAGAGTCTTCTCAGACGCGGACTCGGATGTGACCGACACTCTATCTGATGCGGCGTCCCCCCGTTCAGACGCTACTTGCAGTTTTTTGGCAAGGGTGACCGCAATGTCCACTCGACTCTCAATGCCTTGAGATTGCACAGCAACCTTACACAAGGAAAGAAGCTCGTCGTACCACTTGACGACCTTCTTTGTTGTGAAGACGGCCAAGTCAACATCGAGCTGAAGAGGGTTGGGCCCGAGAACCGAAGAAAACATAATGGCATTCCAGAGAGGTTGTGTGTTGTCGTCGCTCCGGTCAACTCGCCTGCGAGCCTCTCGAAGGGCGACGGAACTCGAGGTCGTTGCCAATTTCATTCCACAAACGGGATCTGTCACCTGAGCATGCTCTTTCAGCGTTCCGCACATAGTCAAGACTCGGCCGGGTTTGAAGCATACCTCCATGTACTTGAGGAGAAGCTCCTGGGTTGCCTTCTGCGCACTACCACTTGGCCCACCCTGTTCGAGAGGGTGACAGTAATATCCTGCTGGCTCGATGCCCCACGGCCTTTTACAGTCACTGGCAATGCGAGGATGACAGGCAAACGAAAAAACCTTCCTCCAATCAAGAGTGCCTCGCTCGTCGGCATTCGCCCTTGCCAACCCTGACATGATGTCTCTAAGGGCTTCCATAGTATCCAGAAACGCACGTCTCGCAACGCCCATTTGGTCGTAGGTCAGCCAAATATGAGCAAACCTCATCTATTTTATGTCAGTGATGTCTGAGAACGGGCGTTCGTGCTTGGGAAACCAGTTGACTCACTTCCAAAAATACAATCTTCGGCGTCTTGTCCTCGATATTTTGCCCACGTCTCAACCTTCTCCCCAGCAACTCCCATCCTGCCAGTTGTTTTTGGTGCTTTGGGAGAAGCAGATACCTCCACAATGATGTCAAGCACTGGGGAATATCATCTCGAGTTGCGTAGTAGCGGCATTTCAGGTCGAACCTGAGCCGATTTGCCGGCTGTTGCATGGACTGCCGCTGAACCGTCTTGGTGCTGGTCGTGTCAGGCTCGACCCCGGGGAGCGGCTTCTGGACGGCAATGTTGATCGAAATCGGCATCATTATGAGAGAGACAGTAAGCTTGGTATCAGAATCTCGAAATACGAGCATCCTCACGGGCTCATATGCTGAAGAGGCACGTACCCTTACGAGCGTGGCACCACCTTGGTAGGCCAGGCCCCGACTGCTCGGCGACCCTGAGGTCCTTGATTGCGGGTAATTCCATTTGTAACTCTCGGTGGCTTACATATTTCATGTGCGTTTTGCTGGGTTCGGCGAAGATGGCTTCACGAGCCGGCGACATTTTCTCACAAGTCGAAAGCTATCAGGTCCTTGAGGCCTTGAGCCTTGAGGGAAGACAACTTTGGCTGACGTCTTCGTCAACCCGAAAACTCTCTCCGCAGCCACGCAAGTTACACCACCCTGACGCCACCACCCTGACGCCGTAAATATCACAGCCTACTTGACTCACAATTGAACCCTGATCATGATGGTCCTGAAAACAGCGGAGGGTGGCTTTTAAGTCTTTGCAGATTTCGCGGCCCCATCGCGGAGTGGAGATTCTAATTCTTCGGCAACCTGTTGTGGACTATTCATTGAATACCATTGCCGGCTGTTTCTTCCTTATCCATCATGAGTCAATTGTGTCGTGCAATCGACTGCCGATTATCGTGCTTTTTGCGACTAAGATCTTTCTCATGACTTCACTCTCTTACGACTCGTGACAAGACCTTGGTGGAGCTACGAGTGAATTTCTTGATGGAGTCCACGACCTTTTCGATATCTCCAGAGGCGATAGCGAAGTCACTCGTCGATTAGAGAGGCCTCCAGCTGTGATTAACAGTGCTCAAGCTGAGTCAATATTAAACACTTTGCAAAGTTTTCCATGTCAGACGGCGATACGCATGACTCGATATATTTGAAATTGGATTCAGAATAGGGCGTTCAACAGTTTTACACTCTCTCCCAAGCACAAGACCGAAGCTCGAAGAGTTCTACATCTTTCCAAGACTCCACGAGCTGAGCTTATAGTAGAAGACGTTCTTCGGTGGAGGATGGTCGATGTGCTTTCGAGACCGCGCTGTATCTTCAATCTCTTTCGAACAGATTTACACTTAAACAAAGGCGGAAATGAAGGGAGTCGTTGTATAGTATCCTAGCAGTGCCTAGAGTTGGGAAAGTTTACGACTACAAGAGAGAAGTAATCAGTGATAGGGATGGCGGTTTGAAGATGCCTAATTGAAGACTGATCATGGGGCATTAGAATGATCTTGCCGCTGACTTCTCATGAAGTGACTCGATCACCTGGCTATTCGATATCAAAGCTCTTTGGACTGTGTAATGATAGATTGATAAGAGTTGGAGAGTTCACCATGCATCGATGTCAGGCTGAGGGGCAACGGGGCCAACAAGTTGAAGTCACACCCTCCGGGTCTTCTCCGCATTACTACCAATGAGTCACTTGAATTCCTACGTCCCTTTACTTGGAGAGACTTTCAGATTCACGCTACGGTCCCTCCAGCGAGACTTCATAATTTGTTTTTCCGAGAGAGACAGCTGACCAAGATGATATCTTCAGGTTGCTACATGGGCTGTCCATAAAGGGGGGAAATATCATTTTCTTTTGTTTACTCTGATTCAGGGACGCTTTACTCAACCTTGGATTGTGTCAACAACTTGTCCAGACACTTCATATGTGTCGTACCTTCTTCAAGATCTTGATCAGCTATTGCCCATGTCCCCCCTCCACCGCGCGGCAAACTTCCACTGCACCCCCGCACCTATGAGTGCAACCAGCTGAGCCCCAACACACAAAGTAAAAGCCCACCCCACCCCGATCCCGCTCACCATGGGCATCACAAAACTCGTGCCGCCAGCGGCGAAAAGACACCTGGCGAGGTTGACGCTAGCGCTAGCTGCAGCGCTGCGGTCGGGGAAGATGTCGATGAGGTACGTCATGACCAGAGACTGCGTCGAAACGGCGGTCCAGCCCGTGATGAAGGTCGAGATGATGGGCACTGCGATATGTACCTGGCGAGGGAAGTTGATCGTCCATCCAAAGACTGCAATGGAGACGGATTGGAGAAGTGCGAAGATTGGTATGAGACGAAGACGCGCCTTTTCGATTGGAAACCCCGCATTGGTGTCCGAGCCCGTAAGGGTGCTGCTTTCTTGGTCGTTGCTCTCGTCATACTTTGCCTTGACCCGCTGATAGTCAAGGTCGAGAAGCTTGCCCGTGACTAGCGTGCCGATCATGGAGCCCACGCCGTTTGCGATGAACGTCAGGCCAATGTGGATTTCTGATAGGCCGTAGCGTGACTTGAAAAGACTTGACATGGCTGTGATGCTCATCTGCCATACCGCGTAGTAGACGGCGAGAAAGAACACGATAGGGGCAGCGCATCTGTTGAAGAGGATCCGGAGGGGTCCGGTGATGTCGACGTGCTTGACAAGTGCCTTATTTGAAGTTGCTCTGTTGGCATGCCATGATATCTCCGAGGTCCGTTGGTAGATGATCAAGGGATACTTTCCCAGACAACCCTTTGGTGTTCTGGTACCATTGCCGACGACAGACCTGAGAGTCTCTGGAAGTAGAAGTAACAGCAATGTGAGGAATACAGCACAGTAGATTGCAAGGAACCAAAAGATGCTCCTCCATCCAAAAGATCCGGCCAAAGCACCTCCAATGACGGGCCCAACGGCAACTGGAACAAGCAAGCCGGCCTGGAAGACGCCCATGTACCCGCCCCTCTCTTGCCGCGTCGTAATATCGCTAATGACCCCAGAGCCTACAGCAATTGTGCTCGCGCTACCGGTGCTCTGTAAACATCTGAGGATGATCAACGTTGCGTAGTTTTGGGTTTCTGCGAGACCGATGCACGCGCCGAGAAATACGACAAAGGTGCAGCAGTAGGCGACTCGTCGGCCTTTGACGTCGGAGATTGGACCCCATAGACTTGGTGCTAGACCTTGGAATATGAGGTAGGTGGTTACTGTGAGGTTGGCGAGCTCTACTGAGACGCTTAGGTCGTCGGCGACGGTGGGGAGGGCTGGGAAGTAGATGTTTGAGGCGAAGCCTGAGACTGCGGTCTAGGTCAGCAGAGAAGCCAATGTCTTCGGAATAGCTGGATTGATCTACAAGTGGCTGCAATCGATACTAGAGATATAATGACTCTTTTCTGGTGTTTATCGAAGATGGTGTATGGTTCGTGAGGTTGATCAGATGAGGAGTGCGTCTCCGTATTATCGGCGTTGAGTGTTCTTTCTGCACTTGGAGGGGTCATCTTTGGCTTTGGTCTTCTTAAGTGAGGTTGACGATTTTGAGAAGAGTTTGAAGTAATTCCTTGCTCTTTAGACCGGAAGAAGGAGGCGTTGGTCTAAATACGGCTGCAGTCGATGTCGATGTCTCGTAAACTTGACCGTGACGAACGGCTTCCGGAGTTGAGCCCCACTATTTCGGAGTTGAGACTTTGCCCCATCGTCCAAGTGCAACAATGAGCACCCTGGCCTGAGTCTTGCATCCACACCCGCTCCTGCGGGCTCCAAATGCGCTTATTGATCTGATGTACTCAACAGAATATGGTATTAGCTTCTAAGGGCCTTTATCAGGGAGAAAGTAGGCAATTCCTGCGGATGAGCACGAGACCGAGACTCAGGTACAAAGATCTCCGGATCTGTGAGTTCGGAGCCGGAGCGACGACCCACTATTTCCGACTGGGCCGTCCGGCTCGTCTGACTCCACTTCCAGCGGCTGCCACCAGCTGGCAGCTTCCAGAAGTAGATCGGAGCTTCCTTCCCGAGTTGTGTGCTCATCTTTCAGGTGACTTCACCTTCTTTCCCCGACGCGACTTCAACCTTACTTCTCAACAGCATCGCATGATTGCTATTCGTGTTACCACCGCCTGAATAATGAAGGACCGGAATCATGTCGACATTCAACGGACTCGTCGCGGAGTTCCCTGACATACGAGGTAAATCCCCTGCCCAATAATGCACACAGCGATCAGCCTGCTGCCTCACAGGATTCACCTCGCACAACCAGGCATATCTGTATCGCGGCATATCACTTACCATTCTACAGTTGACTTCTTTCGGAAGCATCCAGACCGTCGTCCGCCTCTCGCGTGTTTCCTGAGCCATATACACAGTGACCACTTGGCTGGGCTTGACTCCCTACGGTCTCCTTTCGTCTACTGCTCCGCAGCCACTCGGGAGATGCTCCTCCGTCTCGAGCGATACCCTTGTCGCATCAATCACGCCAAAGGAATCCTCGAGGCACGCGTGCAGACGTACAAGCATCTGAAGAATCTGCTCAAGCCGTTACCCCTGGAGACCCCAACCACGTTGGAGCTGTCGCCAGGCAGTCACATTCGGGTCACGCTATTCGATGCAAACCATTGCCCTGGTGCTGTTATGTTCCTCATTGAGGATTCGTATCGCGCCATACTCTACACGGGCGACATCCGGAGCGAGCCATGGTTTGTGAATACGATTGCAAGGAACCCAGCCGTGATCGAGTACACCTCTGGCATGAAGACGCTCGATAAAATCTACCTTGACACCTCCTTCATCAAGGACATACCCTTCCAGACCAAGGCCGAAGGCATTGCAGAATTACTCCGCAAAATAGCGCAATACCCAGATAACACCGTCTTCCACATCCAAGCATGGACTTATGGATACGAACACGTCTGGATAGCTCTGGCCAAAGCTCTCAATTCCCGCATTCATGTCGACGACTACAAGATGCGCATCTTTTCGTCTCTCACTAGCAAGGTATCGAATGATCGCTTCAGCTCTTCCGTTCATCTATGTCCAGAAGCTCCTGCTCTGGCAGGCTACGTATGTGGGAATACACCCCACCCCGGGTGCCTCACCCGGGATGAGAATGTTCGACTTCATAGTTGCGAGAGGGGAAACCTCTGCAACACGGTGAAAAACTCAAAAGTGGTGTCAATTCAGCCAATCATCGCGCATCTGAGGAGCGGTGCTGACATTGCTGAAGTGGGTGTTGGCGGCGGCGGAGATGATCTAGAACGTGACGCTGAGCTCGACCCTCTGTCAACGGAAGACATCACGGCAGTCTCGAAGCTCATCGAAGATGCGGAGATTTCCCCAGAGGCAAAGCTTCGTCTTTCCGAGTTCCTCGAAACGGGTGCCAAAACGGGGCGAAGCCTTTCTCTGGATCTCGATATTGCGTCATTTGGAGAGAAGAATCAGGCGGCCATCATGGACGCCTTCCAAGCAGTTGGTCGAAAGAAGCACCTGGGGGAGCAATCCACACAAATCACGCAACCAGCAATAGACGGGCTAAGCGGGAAACTGCCGAGAGTAATCACGTTTCCCTACTCCCGGCATTCGTCTTATCAAGAGCTATGTGACCTGGTTCGAATCTTTCGCCCCAAGGATGTGTGGCCTTGCACAGTGAATCCTGTCGACTGGCTCAGAAACACCACGAGTATACGATACCTGTTTGGTAATCTCTGCTCTGGCGATACCTTCGCCCACGACATGGAGATGAAGAAACTCGCCGAGAGTCTGAGAATCCTCCAGCAACCGTTATCCAAAGGTCTTGGCAATAGTCAATTGCCGGCCACTGAGGCACACACTACGGCATTACACTCATCCCATAGTTGCGAAAGCATCGCATCCGATCCTTCCGCCGTTGAAATAGAGGAGACACTTGTGCTGGGGCTCGATAGCAACCCCGGGTCCGTTGAGACACAGCTCCCCACACGGAAGCAACGTGACTTCTTCTGCCGGGGCGGAAACTCAAAGCACACTCTAGATACTCCGATCCCGCCCACTGAGTCGGTTTCGCTCATAGCATCTGCCGGTGTTTCTCGCATTCGGGCAGATGCGTATTTTGCCATGGAGCAAAATCTCCTTGGCGGGGAGTGGACGCCGATTAGCCTCCTCTCTACTATTGATCACCATACTACTCCAGATAAGGATCTTGGAATGGTTTGAGCTTGACCAATGTCTCAAGAGCTATATAGCAGGGCATCACAAGGCAAGGATTGGGTCCACACTCAGTCTTAGTGACTATGATTATCATTGACGATCGGGTTTTGCTCGTTGACGAGCTACGCGAACCAAGGAAATAGGGCCTCAACGCTGTAATATAACCAACCTCCCATGATAGTGACTGGGCCATACATGGGTACACGCAAACTCCATTCACGTTCTGTTTGCCGCGATTCCTATTGTGGACGCAACGCTCCAGCTTCCGAAACACCCCACCGGCCATCAATGTACTGTCGCAAACTCTTTCCCCAGAAAGCAAGGGGCACAGCAACACCACCCACGACGAGGAGGATAGCGCCCAATTCGAAGTTGGCACCCAGGTAGCCCTGTGACCTGAGCCATGGTGTAACAGCGTAGCTCGTCGCAAAGCTCAACATGTACCCCGCTCCGCCGACGATGACCATAGCTGGCGCCGCCCACCGAGGAAAGGCTTCCGTTACCCAGAGCGTTGAAGCGATGCCGTACGCAGCCGCGCTGAAGGCGTTGATGAGGTAGGAGACGAAGATCCAGATGAAGCTCCATTTGTAGTGCACGGTGAAGCCGTACAAGAAGATACTGCCCGCACCAGCCAGGACGGCCGGGAGAAAGGCGATGAGGTAGTGTTCCGCATCTCGGATCCCGCCGTTACGGAGTGTCAAACGGCGGGCAACACGCGAAGTCAGGATGGTCGACACGGGCCAGGCGAGAAGGGAACCGATCGCCGAGACAGGGTTGACCATGGAGATGACACGCTCGGGGAGGTTATACGGCGGCTGGGACATGACCACCGCGTACGTTTCGCCAATGAAGATCATTGCGCCAAAGTTGAGGGCGTTAAGGATCGCGACCCAGAAAACGAGGGGATTGCACGCGCAGAGCATCGTCTGCACATAGCATGTCCACATCTCCCGGAACCCTGCACCACTTTTGCGCACTCCCCATCGCCGTACCATGCCTTGCCAGACCGTCTCGGGTACAGCCTCGGGCTGGATTACCTCGCTGGTCTTTCCGCCTGGCAGCTCTTCCCAGTCGTCGTACATCTTGACCTTTTCCGAACCACCCTGGACGAGGATGTGGCCGTCAAAGGCAACGGCTGGGCGGACGAAGTATGTCTCGGGCAGGAAGAAGAAGGCGCAAACGAATACGGCGAGACAAGGGACGAGCCAAGCGGTATAGAAGCTTCTCCATCCCGGGGCCGCGAGTGCCGGGACGATGCGGAGGGACACAAGGCCACCGCCGCACCCGATACTCCAGAACATGCCTAGAGCATTAGGGCGCTCGTCGATGAAGGTCAAGTCAATGACAATCAAGATGGACTGCAGAACACACAAGTTAGGTTAGTCGAGCACCGGGAAGAAGGACGGAGAAAGAAGGGCCGTCACATACCGCACTCAGGCTCAACCCGGCCGAGAACCCCTGCAAACTCAAAGCCCCGAGGAGCTGGTAGAAACCCGAGGCATTCGCAGCCAGGGCCGTAGCGATTGTCATAAAACACGAAGCTAGCAAAAAGACTGGCCGTCTCCCGATGGCTACCGACAGGGGTATCCAGAGAAATGCTCCGAGGCCGAGAAATATTGTGCTCGGTGTTGAAACGAGAATATTCAGTGGAAACTTGTCGGCTTGCTGAGAAATATGTTAGCACCTGGTCGGCTGGGTTTGAGGCATCGCCGCCTGATAGTAGCAGAAGATCATACCTGTCCGTTGAACTCGACAGCAAGAGATTTGTACATTAAACTGGCAGCTTGCGTCTCCAGCATGGAAACAATCGAGTATAGTATGAGTACTCCCATGGCGACTAGTCGCTTCGGCAAACTCCAGTTCAACGGGTCATAGGGCGAGTTACTCGGCATGGGAAGCTTGAGCGTCTTGCCATCAGAGGTGATGAGGTAGATGCTGCCAGAGAGGTCGGCCGAGGCCGGCCGGTCTGACGATCGACTGCTGGCGCGGCTCATCTTGACTTTGAAAGAGGCAAAACGGGTAGCAAAACAAAAGAGAAAGAGGGGAGACAGAGCTAGAGAGAAAGGGAGAGATACTCGTGTAATAGTGAGCGGACACGATTATTGCAAAATTGGACCAAAATGTCAAATTAACGACGGCCGGTGTGCTGCCAGAACAACCCGATGGAGACGACAACAAACTAAGGTTGACGGGAACGGGAGACCAGGTCCCTTAATATGAAGAACATGGAATTCTCGAGAGTTTCTCTTGACATGTGGTGCGTGGAGAAAAGAGACCACGTTGGGCCCTGGGTTCGATAGAGTAGAGAGACACTGGAGTAGGGCAACGGCGTGCCAAAGCCAAAAAGTTGGGAGGAAAAAGCGTACGGCATGTTCGGTCGTCGACTGCGACAATCTTTTGACGATTTGGGAAGGCATCACAAAAAGTTTATTCGAGTTAATTACAAGCTACGACGGGCCAAGACCAGCAGACCTCGAGGTAGCTTGTGTACGGAGTACCCTTTGTAGAGTAAGGCTGATTCTTCTCTCCCTCTTCTGCTCTCTTGAGCGTGCTAACCGCCATCTGAAACCCAACGCCATGGCCCCTGGACTCTCGAGGCTTGCTGCTTGTGAGGTAGCAAGGGGTGGATAAAGTGGTGTATCCGTAGGTAGGCAAGGTACGATGTGATCGTGCACCAACTTTTCCCTGGCGGGCGCAAGTGGTGTATCAACAACGGCGGAAGATGGTGTAGAGAAGGACGGCTGGGGAGTCTGGATGTGATGGATTGGGCCCGTTCCCAGTCGCGGGGTCGGCGGGGTTCAAGCCTGTTTGGTTTCCCTTCATCGCTTCATCGCAAACATGTTGGAGGACAGTTGTGGTACGGAATCGTTGTCCGACTGCAAAAGAACAGACGAAGACGAAGCCAAGCGGTGAAGCAGAGTGTGCGTGTGTGAGCAGCAAAAAAATGCAAACTCCGTCCGACTCACAGCAACAAGGTTCGTGCCTAAAGTTTAAATCGTCAATCTTGGCAGGCTATGGAGAGGCTCGGGAGGCTTAGTCGCTTAGAAGGCAATAGGCAAGTCGATGTCGACAGGTACCCCTGGGCTATCACGGGCGACTCGCCCAAAACCGTTTCAAGCGGAAGTTTATTGACAGGTTTGGCGGGCTTGGGTTGGGCACTGGACAGTGGAGGGGTCGTTCTGCGTGCTACGCTATTTACTGGGCAGAAAGTCTGATCGTGATGGAGATGAGGACTCTCCAAGTCAAATCTCGGGAGGGGCTGGCCGCCAGACGAGATTGTGAAATTGGGTGCTTATTACATAGCCTTGCGTTCAACTCTGGGCTTGGGATCTGCCTGTCGGCACCATCCGTGCAACGGTCCCAATCGGCGTCGTTTGGAGCAATATGAGTTTCGGCCGAGCCGCCGATTTAACAGCTGCTGTGGGTAGCTTGGAATTCTGCAGAAGAAGACAGACATCTTGTGCTAGATGTGAGCTTGTGACTTTGTGAGAGAAAGGATGCTGCGAGAGAAGCATGCGGAAAAACGAGTTTGCCATGCCAGAAATCAGACGGAGTATCTGCATTGGAAGACTCCATGCATACACATAACACCCAGTACACCTTCTCGCGACCCCTTATCCAAACTGGTTGATGATAGGACCCAGTCCGAGAACCAACGTCTCATATGCACCGCTCGTCCGTTTGAATCCTTAACTGAATTCTTATTCCAACTTTCCAAGTCATATCTCCTCACTAGAGAATTCCAAGTCGTGAGAGCACGCGACTGGTTGGCCAGACAGTTACAGACGTGGTAAGCAACATTAAACCAACTAAGGTAGCCCCCGGCGGCCGAGAGCATCGGAGGGTCATCGGGTTTCAGGACATTTCGTTCGTCGTAGTCCATGGTTCGTCGTATTGCCGGATCCTTTCCTGTCTGACAGTCTGCAAGACGTGCAGAATGCGGGCAACGTGCCATCCAACGGCGGCGTGTGCCGTGTGTGTGGACTTTTCCCCCTCGGGATCCTAAGGAGCACTGTACTTAACGTAACTCAAGCATCAAGATTCAAGGGTCCGTCGTATGCCTCCATTCGGGTCGGTGGATCGGGGCAGAATCTTCGGTTACTGATGACCAAGCAGGCAGTATCCGTAGTAATTCACGGATATTTGGATTAGTGGGAAGTGCGCGTGAAGTTCTGGCCCCAGTCAGTTCGTCCCACAGTCCAATCCACGCGAGACGGCAAACGGGAGACCCTTCCTGCAATGTCGGCGGCTGGAAGAAGCCCTGGCAAGCCTTGCTTATTAGTTAGCACATTACGGATACTCCGTACCCCCGCAATCATAATGGTTCTCGGGGAATCGGGGCAGACGGAGCCTCTGCGTTTGCCCGACATTTGGGGGCCAACAGCCAGCTTGGTGTTCTTGGTGCTGCACTGCTGGGCCGCCGGAGTCTTTTCGTGGGATGCTTCCAGGTTGCGGCCCCCCATATCCGTAGACATACCTTGGGCTGACTGGTTGAACTGCTTCTTGAAGTGGTAGAGATTGGTCCCGATGGACCTTCTGCAACGAACAGGTGGTGTGTGTTGATGCGCACGAAACACTGGCAATGAAACCAGGAGCCCAAAGGCAAATCTCGATCGAGGTCGATTCACATCCTCCCACCGCCAACTGACCGTCCAGTCTGGGCCGCCCCTCTGTGTCAAGCAAAGACGCCATTGGAGGCTCACATCGCCATCGGTCGCGAGCCTTCAGGTCGCTTTCGCTGTTGCTACGCTCTGATACCTAGCTCACCTTGAGGAGTGAGCGAAGACTCACACACGCCGTTCGTCCTTCTGCCCCCTCAAACATGACTTCAAAATCCAGATGGACAATTCCCTTCTCTGGCGTCGTCACCCCCTTCGTCTGGAATAGTTGAGTCTGTCCAGTCAGCAGTTCGACCCAATGAACTGCAGCAACGTTGCAAACTCTTTGGAGAGTAAGTGTCCATCAGGAACGGAGTTGTCCTTCGGCCATCCATCCTTTCGGCCCTCACGAAGCTCTTCGGGTCCGCGTCTCAGAAGTACGTAAAAGCTGCCAGTCACATTCGTATCCGAAAACGCGCACAACATGGCGATAGTACATGACCATTATCAATGCAGGAGAAACAGGAGGAGAACCTTATGGGCTTATTGACAAGTGTTTTGCAACTGCTATCCATCACCATTCACATGCTCCTGATTCCGCAGCGTGATTGATCTCTTTTTGGCATGAAGTCGCATGTCGAGCGCGACTCAGTTTAAGTTCTGTACGTCTTATCACCCTTTTAGCTGCGGCGCAATGTGCCCCGAGGGTCAGGATCTGGGTGGTAGGCTGCAGGCCGTCTTTTGGTCCCCGAACAGCGATTTTCAATACAGACACATTACCGATGGGGACGAAGAGAGAAAGATAGAGACTCCGGAATTTAGCCAGTGGGATGTCCGTATGATACTAAGAAATGCCTCCAGGGAGAATCAAGCAAAGCCGACTGGTATCCCTCCGCTGAAATCCCATGTACAAAGCGACCAACAAGTCCCAAATCCCAACGGTTCTTCGCCCAGGTTTTCCCACAAACATGGGGGCGGGCGGCTTTCACGGGACCTACCACTGTCTGTATCCGTCGTACAGGAGGCTTGTACGATTCTGTCCATCGCACGCACTCATGGGACCGGGGATTGATTGGACAGAACTGTAGGCCATGACAAGGATGCCGCTCGAGGAAGAAGCGGCCTCTTGGGCCGGGGAGACTCTCATCTGAGAGACTATGGGAGACTCTGGAGGAGGAGGCCGTTCCAGGCTCTGACCAACCCACGCTCAGAGCGACATTCCGCATTTTAGCCGTGGCGCTGCTACGCGGGTTCGCGGCCCGGCGGGCAGCGCAGACGGAGGTCGTGATGGGGCCACGAGCGCTCGATCTGCCCGTAAGCTCCGCGGCGCCCCCTCCCGCCCTATCTTTTTCACCCGGAAGAAGACGGTTTTGGTGCAAAGTGAGGTTTTTGAAGCAATTTATCTCGTCGCAGATGGATGGTTACCCCCTCCAGGCCAAGCCCAGAACGGCCGGACCAGCTTCTCGGCTCTGCATCCTGTTGTTCCTATGGCCATGCTGACGCGAAGGTAGAGATGGGAATTGTGGACACATTCTGCCTTGTAGTGCGGGCCGCGACCTTGAATCCCTTGATGATAAAGTCTTCGTGATGCCCCAAGAGTACACGCGTTGTTTTATTTACTTTGATTTGAAAAGGGGTTTTCTGTGGTTCTGTGAATTTCAGCCACACTAACACTCATGCCAATATTTGAGTCTGTCTTCTTCTGGCCACGATACAAACGACGAGGTCAACTACCGTTTCTTACCATTTCGGCCGTCTTGGTCCGCCACTATTTGCAACCCCTTTTGGGACGGTCACGAGGTGTCATTCTTCACTCGATTCGGAACTGCTGTCAAGAAAACCCCGAGCGACACTAGGCCCAGAACTTACTCTGTTCCTGCGCCGCCGCCCGCTGTCTGTCCGGGTTTTTGGATCATTACCTCTGCAGGACAGGAGTTGTGTCCGGTTTCCACCACTTGGGAATAACAGGCGCTGACAGCCCACGACATTGTGGTGTGGTTTGCGCCGTCACGAGACATTTCGGAATATATAAAAAGAAGACTATTGAGAGCTGGGTTTACGCGTTGCGTTTCGTTCGCTCATTTGAAAGGCCTTGCTTTGGAGGCAACGATCGGATCAACTGACAGCTTCAATCTCACCTCGGCCAGCCGGATACAATATTCGATCTCACTTCTCATGATTCTCAACAACACAACGCATCAGTCTGAGAGTCACTTGAGCACATGAAGTGTCTCTTTTTTCTGCTCTACCCGGGAACTAGACCGGCCCATACACAATATTGATCATCCATCGGGAATCGCATCTGTTGGCTAGCGAAAGATTCTGTTGAGCAGGACTGAGCTTTACTGAGCAGCTGGAAACCCTTTGGTATCAGTACTTACTTTGACCCGTGAGTCGGCTGCAGGACTCGCGCATAGGCGTGTATCAGTGTGAGTGTGTGCATCCAAACACACTACGCACGCTGCTCTCGACTCGAGGTCTCGAGTAATAAGAGTTGCTAAAGTCTCCCCCACCACACCACCCCCCTTTCGATCTCTGGACGACGGCAGCTCGGATGATCTTGGCCCGCTGGGCCGCTGGCCCCACTGAGGCGCCCCCCGCAAATGAGGAGGGGGGGAAAGGAGGAGGAGAAGATGGAGATGAAGGAGAAGGAGGAGCAGCAGTTGGGGGAATTGGAGATGCCGGCAACACAGCGATCCTGACCGAGACGACCAGTAGTAATACGAGCTCAGGAAGCACAACACCAGCTCCCGCAGCACCCTCCTCGTCTGTCAAGTCCCCCAAATCACGACTGGGGAAGAAGTCTGCTACTACTCGCAGGGGGCTTGGGTCAGGTACACGTACAGGGTCAAGCAGCAGCAGCGGGAGCGGAAGCGGTGGGAGCATCGGAGGAGGGATACCGTTATTAGGAGGAGGGATACTAGGAGTAGGAGGACCCGGACAACCATCAGGAGGAGGGCAAGGAGGAGGAGGAGGAGGAAGACGCAGGACCTCTTCCAGAATTATTAAGACGACCCCGCCGTCGTCTACCGCCGTGTCCCGGGCCACCTCCGTCTCCCCTACCTCTACTCTCCTCACCTCGCCCCCTTCGTCTGCGGCCATCACAGCTGCAACCTCTGCCGCGACGACGCGCTCGCCCACCTCGACTCCCACTGCTGCAGTGGCCGGTGCCGCCGCTGCTGCAGCCGCTGCAAGCCGCAAGGTCTTCCCCAAAAGTATGGAGCCCCCCGTCGTCTCTTTTTACGGGGCCGAGCCCATCCCGTTGCCATCGCGCTTCGCTGGCGTCAAGAAGCGGCTCATCGCCGGCCACGAAGCTGCCGTTGAGGCTTCGTGGCACCGTCTCATCAATGCTCTGAGGACCGAGATTACAGATATCTCCACTCGTGGATCGGAGCTGATCCCGTCCATCAACTTCACCGACATCAATGACCCTGTCCGCGTCGAAGCCTTTGCGCACAGGCTGCGCCGGTATGGTGTAGCTGTCATACGCGGCGTTGTGCCGCCCAACGATGCTCAGAAATGGGTGCACGAAACTCACGAGTATCTCGACAAGAACCGCGAGTTCAAGCCACCCGCTCTTCACGACCCTACTTGCATTGATCTCTTCTGGACGCCCGTTCAGGTGCGTGCTCGCGCGCATCCCAACATGCTGCGCGCGCAAAAGTTCGCAATGTCCTTTTGGGAATCGACAGACGACGTGCACATCACCCGGGCACCTGTGAGCTATGCCGATCGTCTTCGTATTCACAACGACAAGCTCGGCGCCGTCGGTCAACCCACCGGAAACTCGGCCGCAGACTCTCTTAGCACCACTGCCTCATCAACCGTTATCGCGCAAATCGACAGCGGCAGTCTAGAACGCTGGGAACCGGACGGTTACGGCCGTGGCGGCACCTACGAGGCCGTCTTCCGCGGCGACTGGGAGTCCTACGATCCCTGGGATCCGGCCGGTCGAGTCGGTGCCACGACGGATCTGTACAACGGCGCGGGCGCCTGCAGCATCTTCCGCATGTTCCAGGGTATTCTCGCGCTCACCGAGGTTGAGCAGGGCATGGTGCGCGTGTTGCCGTCGCCCAAGCTGGTGGCTGCGTACTTCCTCTTGCGGCCGTTCTTCTCGCCGAAGCGTGGGCCGCCAGAGCAGCCGGATGGCGGCAAGGCGGACCAGTGGGCTGCGTATCTTGATGCGTCCAACTGGACGCTTGACCTGGAGCCAAATACCATTATCCACGGAGCCGTCCCGGGTCATGCTCAGCGTCTCACGGAACGCTGGCACCCGCATCTGCATCTGCGCAGGAGTCTGGTCTCTATGCCTAGCCTACAGGCCGGTGACTACGTCATCTGGCATTGCGACCAGGCCTACTCCATCATCACGGGCGGCACCAGGTTAGGCGTCCCGCCGTCGTTGCAAAACGAGTCAAATGAGCTTTCCCTGCTCACGTACACCCCCGTTTGCCCCCTAACGCAGACAAATGCCCTGTTCCTCGCTCGCCAGAGAAAGGCATTCCAGACCGGTCAACCGGGACCGGACTTTGACACGCTGGGTGGGCTGGGAAGCGAAGCCTCGCATCAGGATCGTCCCGGTGCCAAGGAGGTCGAGGAGTACGGCGGAGTCGACGGCCTCCGCGCAATGGGATTGGCACCCTACGATGTCGAACCAGCGGGTGTCATCCCGCCCAAGCATGCGGATGCCATGGATATTGACGATGAGGAGGGCATCAGGAACAAGACAAAGACGGAAGCGGAGACGGAACTCTTGCGGCTGGCAAACATCATTCTCTTCCCGAGCCGCTACGATTTCTATATTCCTACAAATGGCACCCGAGGCAGCGGCGATCGCACTCCTCGCGCGACTGCAGGACCGCCAAAGACGGTGGTGAACGGCAGTAAGAACGGCAGCAAGAGCTGACGGCGTTGGTTGAAGGGGCGATGGCGGCGCGGCGATCGGCGACAGGTAGACTCCTCGGGTAGAGAGATTGTGGAGGAAGAGGATGAGGACTACGAGGAACCGGAGACCATCGTCGAGACTGTGACCTCCAAGGGGATGAGTGAGGGAACCATCACAGTTACAGTCACCGCGGCGGAAGTCTAGATTGCTGTTTTTCTTACCGTGATACCCTGCAATCGGGCGACTCGTCGACGGAGGACTGGATGATAGAGGAAGAGACTGTCCGAGTGTGAGAGAGAGTGTGTGAGGGTGGGACAGAGAGAATGGGAAGGCCGCCCCTTCAACGACGCTAGAAAGCACATATTACGCGTGTAGATGACGATCGAGTTCAGGATCGAGGAATGAAGGAAGACCTGTCAATATCCAGTACGACTGACTGTCGGACCGCGATTGAGGACAGGAACAACTGGTAGACGAAACTTTGCGAGATTTCATGCATCTTCATGGGCTTGGCGGGATCCGCCGTCAAGACCCGATACTTTGTTTTAGCCCTTCATCTTACCACATTTGATTTTGTATGCAATTGTATCTGCGGTCTGCAGACTGCAGACTGTGAGTGTACGACGTGAATAATTACGGCGAATATTGATCAAAGGGGCGGGCGTTGCAGGATGGCGGCCGGGACGTAGCCGGTTCTTCGGCTGAAGAGGACCGGGACGTGTTCCCGGCTCACACCACCACACTTCCCATTCTTAGGCTCTCATACCTAGTCTCACTTTCAGATGGCGCCGCCCCGAGAGTTTGGGACCGGGCCTGGCTCTGCGCCGGCCGCTGTATTGACCTTACAGCCGGGAATGCGCTTTGGGGCGATCCGATTAGATCCCCTGGCTGTTGGGTTGTCAAACGCGCGCCCTTGAAGGGTGAAGAAGCATATAACGAAGCTCCTCCATGACCTACTGTTCATATTGATATTGCAATGGCAAAAACTTGTACCAAACTTGTACCTGTCTCGGTGGGCACATTGCGAGCACTTCACGCAATGGAGGGCACCACATCGCCGCATCTCAGAAACCCCACGCATGCGAGCCACTTCCCCGTGTTTTATTGCTCCCGGTCTTGATCATATATTTTGCAAACAGCATACCGGTCTGTCATTATCTTCCCTTGAGCCGAATTGGTCCCAGTTTGATCGGTCAAGCGTCGGCGCCCCTCTCGGTCTGGATCCTATCTTGGGGCGCATCGACCCATTTAATACAACCAAATGTACGTAATAAAACACTTTGAAAAAGAGGGTTCGCGCGGTGATAGTGAATTTCCCCGGACGACAAGACGGGGATGCGTTAGTGCCTGACGCCACTCCACTGTCATCTAATTACTATCAGGTCTCTCTGCCTCGTCTCGAACGCCGCGTTCTGGTGATGGGTTACCGGCACGAATACACAGACCGTACGGCGTAGAGTTGAGACTTTGAGAAAGCCAAGACAATTTACTGGGACCAAGGCCGGCCAAACCTAGACAAACGCGCGCCCTACAGACAAACTAGGTACGGGATTCCGAATCCTGCTGTCTGCACTCTGCACTCTGCAGACGAGCGAGTCAGGCCCCGAACGTTCCCGCAAGCCGTGATTGGGACGATGGCAGACCGCGCTGTGTAGCCTGCGTGCCTGCGTTCAGGTTGGGCGTCTTGGACCCGGGGCTGGGTTCTTTGTCGGGGTTCTACCCGCTTTCTGTGCATCTTCTCCTGCAATGGCACCGCAAATCATCCCGCCATGCTCCTTGTTTGATGGGAAAGGTACGGAACATGGACATGCCAGCCCGGAGCTAAGCAGGGCCTCCAGGGCTTCTGCTGCCGCGTTCCTCGAGGAAGCAACACACCTTTTCGGCGTGGCCGCCGGCAGACACAAGCAGTACAGAGCCGTCAGTCTTGTCAGAACGCGGTCGTTTGTCGGCAGTAATTGGAGCTAAGCCCCAAGTTTTCGCCTCTCACCCGCGCTTCTCCAAGGGTCTTTTCGGTCTTTTAGGTGCTTCAGCCAACCATCAACTCGACGTCTATCGGATAATGGGGGGGCTTCTTCCTGGTTCTCATGGCTGAATCCGACGTCGGATGTCGCTCGACCCATTGCCAAGATATTAGGAAATGGTCTGGCTCAAGACCAAAGGCTTGCGGCTTGAGGCCTTGGATTCTGGAGAGACTTGGAGACAAGCTCAGAACCTGGAGCACACGTCAGCCCGACGCCAACCAGGAAGAACTGAAGGGAGCGAAAGGCGTGAAAAGTCTCAGCAAATGCTTGATGCGTGGGCCGCCCAATCGACGACTGCCGGGGATTTTCTGGGCCCCTTGTTCTACCCAGTACCATCTGTTCCACCAAGTCTCCTCTTTCGGATCAGTGGCTATCGTCGGCATCACATTCAGATTTCCTCTTACCCCAATGCTTGAGGTGATTCTCAGCTCATGGCCTGCCGTTGGCCTGTTGCTGCAATGCTTCGACCAGGCGCGGAATTCGGATGTGTACGCCAGTGGAACCCTTGGACGGCTAATCGTAAACGTGGGAATGGGGGCATCTTCATCGGGAATGGATCAAAGAAACGCGTCAAGATACCCTCAACGAGGTGACTTTCTCTCCGTTGTCGTCGGTATCGCCCGTTCTGACGTTGCCTCCCTTACCCCCAAGCAGGGATGCTTCCTCCTCGCTCTCCTCAAGTCTCCTCCCCCCGCGCCCACACTTCTGATCGCCCCAGCCAGTTGCCAACCATCCCCTGGCGCGGTTTGCTTATCTCTGCGGGGCTCCTATTAGATGGGGCACTTGGGCCCGTCCGTTGGTCTTGTCTATCACGACCCGAGTAAGTCGCATACTTACACACATACCCAGTGGTAATACCTCCGTAACGCTCCGTATTGGCTTGTCTCTCTCCCAGGAACCGGGAGACGTCAGATGAAGGTTAGCAAGCTAGCCATGGAGGGGAAGGGGGGCCGCCGGACGCAAGGTAGCGTCGGGCCAGGGGCACACAACCAACTCATCTATATAGAATAACTGCCCTCCTCACTCGTCCAGGTTGTTGAGTTGTGTTTCAGTCGCATCCCATTCGATCTGCTCGGCGTCTCTGCGAGTGGTAATACCCGACCTCAGCCAGCAGTTACCTATACCTAGACGACTTGTGTTTTTAGACAGTCGGACGTCGGATCACCGAAGAAAAAAAACAGATCTTACCGTCACCCGCCCAACATGGCTTCAGGGATGGAAGAAAAGACTGTCGGCCTCAGCCGTGCCGACAGCACCAACAGCAACAAGCTCGGGACTGTCATGTCTGGCACCAATGCTGCTGTTGCTCAACAGTATGGCGAGACCCAGCGTGGTCTCAGCCCTCGCCATGTCCAGCTGATGGCTATCGGAGGTTCTATTGGTACCGGTCTTTGGGTAGGTCTTCACATAGCCTTACGATGATTGCGATTCGCAGCGCAGCTATCTCGAGATTCTAATCCGTCTTGACAGGTCGGTATTGGCGGTGTCTTGTCCAAGGCCGGCCCTCTCAGTCTCGTTCTCGGTTACACTTTCTGGGGTCTCCTCTTCATCTGGCCGCTCAACTTGTCTGTCGCCGAAATGTGCGCCTACCTGCCCATTCGCGGAACCATCTTCGAACTCGCCTCTCGCTTTGTTGACCCTGCTCTCGGTTTCGCCATGGGATGGACTTACTTCTTCGCCGGTCTCATGTTGGTTTGTACGGAATACAGCGCTGTCGCAACGGTCATTCAATACTGGAACGCGGATATCAACCCGGCTGCCTGGATTGCCGTGGCCATGGTCTCCTGTGTGGCGGTCAACTTGGTTGCAGTCAAGTACTACGGAGAATCTGAGTTCATCATGGCTTCGACAAAGGTCATACTGCTGATCGGCCTGTGCCTTATCACCCTCATCACCATGTCCGGCGGCAACCCTATGAACGACGCCTATGGATTCCGTAACTGGGGCGACGGCAACTACATCCACGCCTACTTCACCGACGGGTCGACTGGGAGGTTCTTGGGATTCTGGAAGGTTGTCATCTACGCTGCCTTCACCATTGCCGGTCCCGACATGATCGCCCTCGCCGCTGGTGAGATCCAAAACCCCCGCCGCACCATCCCCCGCGTCGCCAAGCTCATCTTCTACCGCCTTGTCGGTTTCTACGTTGTCGGTGTTCTGTGCGTCGGCATCATCTGCAGCTCCCGCGACCCTGGCTTGCTCGGCGCCATTGAGAGCGGCGAGCCCGGTGCTGGTGCTTCCCCTTGGGTCGTTGGTATCAAGAACCTCCACATCAAGGCTCTTCCCGATATCATCAATGCCTTCATTCTCCTCTCTGGATGGTGAGTACCCTTGGTACGTGATGCTTACTCTCGAATCATGCTAACAGCTTTCAAGGTCCTGCGGTAACGCTTACCTCTACTCGACTTCCCGCACTCTCTATGGTCTCGCTCGCGACGGACAGGCCCCCAAGTTCCTCCTCAAGTGCACCAAGGCCGGTGTTCCCATCTACTCCGTCCTTGTCGTCACTGTCATCTCCTGCATCACCTTCCTTGTCTCGTCAAACAGCGCCGTCGATGTCTTCTTCTGGTTCGTCGACTTGACCACCACCGCCCTGATCATGACCTACACCTTCATGCTCATCACCTACATGGGCTTCTACCGCGCCCGCATGGCCCAGAACTTCCCTCCCGAGACGCTCCCCTACCTGTCTCCCTGGACCCCGTACTTCCCCGGTCTGGCTCTGCTTTTGGGCATCCTGGCTCTCATCTTTGTCGGTTTTGACAACTTCTATCCCTTCAGCGTGAGAGGCTTCATCACCTCCTACTTTGGCCTCATCTTTGGTGTCGTCACCTTTCTCATCTGGAAGGTTCTGAAGAGGACCCGCTTCGTTCACCCCAAGGAGGCAGATCTCATCAGCGGAAAGGCAGAGGTTGATGCCGAGTGCCGTCATTGGGAGGAGGGTGGCATCGAGGAGGTGGAGAGAGCGAGACTGGCTGAGATGTCTTTCGTTAGGAGAACCTGGGAAAAGATGTGGTAAAAGTTGCTGGTAGCATAACGATAATTATTTGATGTTTCAATGACTATAACATTCTGTCAAACGTGCGACTATCATTCTTTCTTGACGTCTGGGCTTCGTTGAACAACTTGCTCCAACTTGGTAATGTTTAACTAAGCTCAACCACTTGGACTCAGAGATATAGGCTACATCAGCGAACCACTGCTTGCTTACAGCTGTTGACTCACATCCAGATACGTTAACCCCGGCCAGCTTGTGCTCCCATTAGAGCCAATGCAACCGACACAATCCCTGGAACTACGCTGCGTCCTTCCATCTGACTGCATCAAGTCGCTCGCTCGTTCTTTGAAGGACATGATTGCCGACATAACGTTCTGGTAGCTCAGCAGGGAGAGCGGCAGGTGCCGTTCACCGCGGTCCTGCAGGTCGTGTGTTCAAATCATACCCAGAGCCGAATATCATTTTTGCTTATTCTACTTACTCAGTTTTCGATCTACGGTGTCATTACAGCGCCTATTCCAAGCCCCATAACATTTAGTACATGAACTGACACCGTCGTCTCTCAATTACGTAAAGCTCATTTTCCCCGCCTCGCTTGGACTTGCGGGGAAGTTCGCTCGTCTCCAACTCTCCAAGGTGTCCATGCAGATTCGTGTTCTAGATGCAACTTCAACTCACTTGGCGCGGCTCTCGTTGCGAAACCGGCTTATCCCACCGGGTCTAAGATGCTCAAATTCTCCAAACTCACGCGATCATTTACTATAGCCGTGCTGGCCTAGCAATGCGGCCCGCCAGGTATTCGACCTCACGACAAAAGGCATGCCAGCCATGCGCGACCGCCAAAGCCAAATGTGACCGGAAAGCTGTGACATGTTCCCGGTGCCACCAGCGGGGCCTCCCATGTCTCTATCCACAGACTCGGACGATCCCTTCATCCGCGCCGGGTGCTGCCGGTCTGCATTCAGAGGCTGAAGCCGAGGTCGATACGGACCGCGTAGCAACCACGATATCCGCGACTGTGGAAGCGAACGCGGAGTTCTCGCCGTTTCGAATCATTCCGTCAAACGAGACGAGCGCTTCCTTCCGGGCGGGCGAACTGCTGGCCACAGACACCGATCGATCAGACGTCCTCAAGCCTGATGTGTTCGACTTCTCGGACATGAGCCTTGTCTGCACCATCAACGCTGATGACATTGCCAATCGATGGCTGAATAACTTCGTCCCAATACCGGGACAATTGGCAAAGAACTACTCGCCGAGTATATCGGCTTTCATCCAGAGGATTCTGGAATCCTACGTAGATTGTTCCATCCGCGGGCGCAAGGTTCCTCCTTTTGTACATTGGTCCCAGATAACTCTGCCATCCAGCCAACCCTTGTCAAATTGTCTTAGGGCCATTCGAAGCTTTGGTGGGCCCGATGTGGCAGGCGCCGAGGCCGTAGCCAACGAACTCAAGGTAGAGATGGCGAGGCTTTACAGCCAACACGCCTCCTACGATGATATGGCACTTCTCGCAGCATTTCAAACGCATCTTATTTACGCCATGGTCATCTTTTTCAAATTCGGGAAAGCTTATCACCCATTTCTACGGGAGGCCATGATGAGTACCCAGGACCTCGCATGTGCGGTGGCGAAGAAAGGACTCACGTGCGTTTCCGGAGATGAGCCCCGTCCCAGGTGGGAGTGCTGGATTGCCGCCGAGGCTAAACGAAGAACTCTGTTCACGATGTGCCTCTTCGATAGCGCCCTGATGACACATGACGGCCTCTCAACTCATCTTGCCACCGAGTTACGCGGGTTATCAGCGCCGGCGTCCAAGGCGTTGTGGGAGACTCGAACGAGGCGCGACTGGAGAGGTGTATATGACCTTCAGCGAGCAGAATGGCCAGATAGTTGGCTGGCTATCGACGAATTATGGCCTGTGCCTGGAAATTTCAGCGAGACTGAAGTTATCCACAGGCGTACAAGAGTAAAAGCATGGCTGGAGGACCTAGACGAATTCGGCACAATGATATATGCTGTGACCAGCGGTACCCACGGTACCTGATTCCGGCCAAAGACATTTGTTATTCACATTAAGGTCAGGTGTCTGAGAAGCGTATAATAATTTCTTGGAATCAGTATTAACTGGAGACTGGATGTGGTCCCCCCCCAAGTATGGAGGCTGAAACAAATACTCAAACTATCGTGATCATCTCTTCAGCGACATGCGCGAACCAGTCTCGAAGTGGATATTCTTCCGTGCGACAGAAGCCAACACGACGGAACTCTTGCGGCTGGCTTGTTGCCTCTAGCAGGAGCCCGTACCAACGGCTTGGCTCTTTGACTCTTCTCGACACCTGTAAGTAGTAGAGAAGGATGTTACTTCCGCAGTAATCCTTGTCGAACACTGCTAATCCGACCATGATCCCATTCTCCTTGAGCAAATCAATTGCTAACTCTTTCCGATAGGTCGAGAACCTCTGATAACCCGGGGATTCTGGGTTTTCTCTTGGATCGGCTAGTCTGAGCTTTCCTTCTAGCTGCAGATATCCCGATTTCAACATACCCCTCGGGTCCAAGCCGAGTGGCGTTGTCTCTGCTTGAGTAATCCTCACCACCACCTCCATCTCGTTTCCCGAGGGCAGAATGTTTCCGATCTCGGGCATCATGACAGCGCCTTCCAAAGACGCCCAACTCCAACTTGGGGCGCGAAAGCCATCTGACGGGGTTTCAAGCCAATTCTCGCTTCTCCTCCAAAGCAACCCATAATGCAGGTTGTACTTCCACAACCCGGCAAGGTATCGCTGCCCGGTGCATTCCTCCATCACCTTGGCGAGACCGGAAAGCGCTGGTAGCCGATCGTAGGACTTGGTGATGCCTCTTCTACTATATGCCGATACCATATCGTACCAGTCCCACACGAATTCTGATGTAGATAGACGTCCTTGCGCAAAAGGGTATGAAAGGTGAAGTCGTTCGTCCCACACTAACTTTTGCACTGCGAATGCATCCGTCGGTACCCCATCTTCTGCCAGACGAGATTCACGACATTCCCAAAGAAGTTGATCAGAGTCGTAGTGTACCATTCGGGCAGATAGCAGGCGCTCTTGCGTTACCCACGCACGTGAATGTAGGATGCTTTGTGGTAGGTGACTGAAGTCACGAGGTCTAGGTCGTAAGAATACGGGAATAGACACCGATTCATCGTTCGTCTTCCGAGTACACTTAACTTGAACGTGATTTGAAGTTGAACGCGGTAAGAAGCAACCCCCTGTGGAGTCTGCGGACGCTGAGGCAGCCATAGTCAGACATGAAGAGGCGTAGATAGTGCCCATCTTCACACTCTCGAGTTCCCAGTCCTCTTTTGAGTCCTGTACGATGCAGAGGGAGTCGATCCATAGATACTGAACGCCAAGTGACCTCGTTATCAAGACTGCGTCTCTGAACGTCGGAGGTAACTTGGACATTGGCAACGACTTGATGTGGCCATTAATTGTCTCGCTAGTGGTGCGAATAACAGGATGTAAGCCCCAACAGTGACTTAATGTCATGTATCGGCCGACTTCTCCACTCGTCACAACGAGCCGAGGCTCCCTCACTCCTTCGACACCAACATCTACAACTCGTGTGGGCAGAGTAGCAGGGGCTGAATGGCAACTCTGGTGGTGGTCTTCACACTCGCGCACCCAGTCTTTCACAAGACTGAGTTGCTTAGCGGGAGGTTTGATGGGTCTGCCTAGGATGGAGTTCTCTAGCCGGGTCGTCTCGTCTTTGGGATAGAAGCTGAAATAGCAGTATGCCCTCGGGCTCAGGCGATCGCAGCGGACCTTGACCCAAAAGAGTCCCCGAGACTCGTACTTCTCATCTTTGTACTGAGTGCCCCGCAAGATAACCGGCGAGTCTGTGTCATACCAAGCCTCTTGGTCAACACTGACTCCCTCGACCCGGAGCTTTTCGGTGATAGATGTGTGGAAGAGTTGACACAAATCGCACGCAGAAACATTTCTCTCGAGATCAGCGATTGAAGAATGAAGAATAATGTCTTGAACTTCGTATTCCTCATCAACTAGGTCAGCAAGATCAAGCTGACGGCAATTTTGACAAAGAGACATGGTCGAGGGCTTCTGGGCGTCAACGTGTTCCGATGAAGGTCGAAATGAGAAAATGAGCAGCTGACTTATGAGGGGTTTACCAGGAAGCCCCGCTGCACACATATAGACTCGGGCTCCATTCGTAGTGAATGATACAGGAGGTTGGAGTTTATGCAGCTCTGTGTGTGCACAAAACAGGGTTACATTCAGCCGGCGTATCTTCTGCGACGCCAAGCGCTTCACTGGAGATATCAGAGTTCCACTGTACTGTCGTTACCACTGAATCACCAGCTGTTGTCTAATTTTGTACCATAGTAGGCGAAGATCACCAGTTGGTGGCGGTCTTGAACCTACCAAGTCTATATCAATTTCCGCGGGGGAAGAATGTTAGCAGCAACCATGCGATCAAAGGCGATGAGATAGCCTTCGGTCATGCCCAACTCTTCCTTAAACCCAACAGACCGGATCTTATCCAGACACATTGCCCGATTTCTCTGTAAGAGAGAAAAGCCGACCCCCATCGTGAATATCCAAGACGCAGCTGGTATATCACGGTGCTTCAAGCCATACTCGGCACACATCCTCTTGTAGTCACCTTGGTGTTCTTCCCACCACTTTTCAACCGGAAACGTTGCTGAAAAATATGTTAAGATATATCAAAGAGGAATGGCAGCGGTATAGAGACTCACTCTGGGCTCCATCAACTGGAGGCGTTCCCTGCAGCCCGAAATAATCGACCATGACAGGCCATCGCTCCACCCAGGAAACTGGAGTTGCATTATCAGCAGTATTGAAAGCTTCCCCGTTCGATTCTTCTGGCTTCACGGTCGATAAATAAATATGAGACTTTGCAATAATATCCTGCGATGAGTCTGTGTTGGTGTGGGTGTAGTTCGTAGCTGTACCAATGAACTTGATTTCGGCTCCGGGCCCATGGACATAACGCCAGAGCGCAAGGAAAAGAGCGGTCGGCTCAAGAAACGTCATGATTGAAGTCGTACCAGGAACGAAGCCGACAATTGCATCGGGGCGAACTTCACACCATCTCCAGGATTTGCCCTTCTGTAGCTCCTCGATAGCATCTACTTGCCCGTAGTAGAAGATTTCATCTCCGTATGGAGACGGAATTCGCGGCTGAGACTCTTTCAATGGAGGATGTATCTCAATCTTGTCCTGATGTTGGAAGACAGCCACTCCGTAGCTCTATTTCAGTATCGTAAGTAAGGTAGTGGCATACAATGAACACAGCAGAGTAGCAGATGGCAGATTACTAACGTTGGTGCCAGTCTGCAAACTCAGAAATTTCAGACTTGAGCAGATCTCATCAACCGCCTTGACAGCGTTTCGAGTCATGGTGACGTTGATATTACGAATCTCCATGACGTCGACTGAATATGCTGTCGCATTTGAGTAGGCTCTTTCCGTCTCAGTTCACATACCATATCTCGTCAACGGCTGCAATACTGACCACAGTAGTACACATGCGTGATGTCCTGCATGTCGGGGATCTTGATTTTCATTTGCTCCTTGATAGTCTCGATGTCCTCACGTAAGTTGATGCCAGAGTAAATCTCCAAACGAGGATCATTCTTGGGAAGCTGGCTTCCTGACAGGTCCATCGGTCGGTTTGTTAGACCAATAATGCGGCAAAATGTGGATGCTGTGGGATAAATGAACAGATTGTTTGTGACGGCCCATCCGGAGATCCCACTAGCCCCGAAGACCAGCGCAACATATTTGCTGGAAGGCTCCATAGTTGGGAAAGACCTGATCGAATGATATGCCAGCCAGTAACTTGTTGTCAGCGGGAGGTTGGGATCTTGATGAACAGGGACTGGAGAGCGAAGAGAAGAGTTGGGATCAAAGAGCCTGACGGAGCGTATGTCGCTTATTTATGACGGCGTAGATGGCCATGACACTTGGCTAGAGCCTGATGGTCTAGACCCCGAGTCTTGAGTGTTTACCGGACAATACTGCCTACAGCAGACCTTGGACCGAGCTGTCGGATTCGAACCCTAGTCGCCCGTTGCCTGGTCCGGGCCGCGGGGTTCGAACTGTGGAGTTACAGAGAGAGTGCGAGTGGTCGAATCACGTTCTTCAGCGAAGAAGCGCTAGACCCCTGCGACGAAGCGTCGATGGGTAGGACGAGGTGAAGGGTCTCATGAAGCCTAACTACCTTAGTATTGACTTCACTTCTTAGCTTTTGAAATCGTATGTTTTAAGATAGCAAGCGTCTCTAAGGAGCACCATGGTACATATCATGGCCCAACTAAACAGACTGAGGAGGTTCGGGAAGGAGATATGCCTCAAGAAGACCAGCACCAAGATGATGAGACTTGACTGCAATTTTTGACGGAAATGGAATGTGCTTAAGTCGTTGTCTGCCGAGCGAAATGCCATTGAATGCCATTGAATCGTTGCTACCCTACTCCCCGCTTGTCTCAATAGCCCAGGAAATGTTTTCGTTCCAACTTTGAAGCTTGTAGCCAGTCCACTAGCCTTTCCCTCCACAATCTCGATGCGTGGCTATTCAGGGACCTATTAGACAAGAGAAATTTTCATATGATCAGTGCCTAATCCGTTATGCCCGATACAGAAAAACAAGTACCCAATTTGTCCAGTCTAGTCGGCTCTTGATTGCGCGTTGGAACTCGTTCTCAAGAAAGGACCGGCGGGCCGCCGATCACGCGATTCGAGACAATTTAATTGTCTTGGGTGGTATAAGCAATATTCGAGTTAAGATTAGTACTTGACCAAAAAGGCGTTTTTTGAGGTTTGGAAAGCTCGGTTGAAGTATCCAGCCTTGCGGAAAATATCCACACATATTGAGACAAACGTACTCTCCCTGAAATTTAAAATACAAAACTCTACACGCTCAAACTGCGATTACCAGCGGCTCCCGCTGACAAAATCGAAAATTCGCATCTACATATGTGTCAGGCAAGGTAGGTGAGTAGGTACCTTAAGTAAAGATGACTGCTGCACATGCAAGACTTGTCTATGGTAAGGCAGCTGAAATATTGTCTTCAATTTAAGAACCGACTGATAGCTTCTAATTCATACTAATCACACTTGTACCAAAGAATTGAGGCCACTCCTTCACTTGTGTGTTGTTCACCTGCCTTGATTAAGTTCAAACTCCCTTCTCCACCGCCACATGAGTGCCCAACGCATGTCCCGTATGACGCCATTCAAGTCGTATCGCTCGATACCTTACTTCCCCACGATCAATTCATGTGTTCACGCTCATGATTCCCTATTCATTCAACCCCGAAATTTGTTCCTTTGATTAGAAGCATGTTGGTACCTGTAGCTATTTATTCTCAGGGCCTTACTGCAACTTGATTCGAGAACAGCTTTTGCCTGCTGTAGAAGTAAGCATCCCTCAGAGCTTAGGGATTTTTGGAAATCGTTCAATCAGGAGTTTCTCTATTGATCACGATAGTATCAATTTATTTGTCGTGCGTTGGTGAGTCTAGCGTAGGTGAACGGGCCGACCGGATGCTAACATGAAGACAGACAGCAGTCGCCTAAAGCAATGGCAATCCAATTAAAGCTGCTGTCGAGGCCAAGTCCAACGTCCTGCTCATCCTGTTACTATACCGAGCGATGGACGAGACAACGAAACAATATTAGAGCTCCAGAAGTTGTTGGTCATCGTTATACCTCGTTGATCGGCCCGCATTGATGATTGAACTGGTTCTGAGCCCTTGAAGAGCAGTTCTAAATGCTTCAACGAAAAGCTGTCGTTGATACTGCTGCTAATGCCATGATTTCGAATGTCTTCTGAGTGCGTGTTGTTAAGACCTGAGTTACGCTAAGGCTCAAAATGAAAAAGCTTGTCATCGATGGTCGTGCTTAAGGCCGAGGAAACACAGTTCAAAACGGATGGTAAGGGCCCCTACATTCAAGAAATTCTGAACTCGTCTCTACATGCGATAGGCAGCAGCGTATAATACTACCTAGAGTAGGTTGAGACAGAGAGCCGCAATTGAGGCGACAAAGATCCCGCGCCGTACAGCAAACTGGATTGGCATGTCTGCAGTTGGCGTTGACACTGTCTACCGTAGAATACCACCGATTGAATTGGCGGTCAAAATTGATGTGCATGTTGAAGCGAACGCGAGCGCGAGTCAATTGTAGGCTGGAATTTCCCCGCATGGTCGATTGCGACCTCCCGCCGGCGACCAACGTAAGCGCTCGCCGGCTTGCGCCAGTAATTATTGCCGACCGGACTTCTTGGATAGCTCGCATCGGCTACAGTGACTTCCGAGCTCAGAGTCGCATCAATTCAACGGCAATATGTGCATGCTGAGAGTTGGACTCAAGTTTTGAAAACGAGATGGCGAAGCTAAGTAGTCAGCAAACTCTTGGCTTTCTATTGCGATGCAGTAGTAGGTGTGATCAGCGGGTGAGGGGCTTTCGGCTCGACATGACCGGTCTCGTACTCCGTGGAGATCAGATTTCCGTGCCAACTTCAGACTCTGTGAGGCTCTTCGAGACTCTTGGCTGGGCTGTGCATGTTAGAGAACGTCCTTCAATGCGATGACTCTGTTTTGACAATGGTCATAACATGGCGCCATGAAATATTGACAAAAGGAAAATTCCCCAGCGGAAACGACAGCTCTTTTAGCCAAGGAACAAAGTGCCACACGATTCAACAGCTTTGCAACATGATCCCGCCCCTGAGTCAAAGCGCGCGCGGGAAACAGTACGGATGATGAACTGGAGCTTACTCCGCCCGAACACCGATGAGCAACCTACAGGAAGCTGGAAGCACTTGTTGATCGGGTGGGGTTGCCCCCGCCCCAAGTGATTGCCAGCAGGATGTCGCTGGAGGTGACGAGAGATGTTGACAGGGAAAGATTTGCCGAGGTCGTATCAACCGCACACGTGCTCCGCCTGACCTTCCATTGAAGCTCTTGACATGCCACCGACGACATATTGGAGAACCTTTTGTTTTTCCGTTGCCAAATAGGATTTGAAACCCCTCTTTTTGCCTGACTCTTGGCCTGTCTCCAGTGCGAGGAACAGAAGCAAAATCCGTGCCATCTAGACTCTTGTCTGTCATGTACGGCTAAACCTTCCCCTCTTCTCGCAAACTCGTCTGATCCTACCATCATCTCGCTTATTCTTTGCTCGAAAATCCCTCGTTCACCCCTGTCTCTGCTAAGATTTCTGTCAATCCCCAAGCTAGTCTTCGCCTTTCTCGCCTCCTCCTTCCCGTTTTCTGCAAGCTTCACACCTCTAGCTACTTTTGATCATCAACCAGAGCTCCTGTGAATGCTCTCTTAAACTGCCAAGCCTGCATCATGTGCTGTTCGTTGGTTTCTGAGGCTGACCTGGGCCGCATTCCGGCGGGTCATCTCTCCACACACACGGTGCTATGCCTGCTTCTTTAAGCTTGTCAGAACGATTTCCCGGCCCCAATCTACCTAATTCGGGCTTATCAGATGGGATCAGGAATATTGGTTCCTCAGTAATAAGTCTCTTGAAGTGTGGCAGTGCTGATTCGGCCGGGGTTTGAGTTCTTTTGCTTTTGCCGTTCTGTCGGAAAGTGGAGAGCTATGATGAAGGTGAGGTTGGATGGCTAAGCTTGAAAGAGGTAGCCCGGCGAAAGCTGCCCTTGGAAGAGTATTCATATTCTCTGGGCGCCGCTTGTTCGGCACGTCTTGCTTTCGAGCTCGACAGCACTTTCTCTTTTTCTACCGGGCTATACATGACATCCCTTCATGATGGCTGATAAGTTTCTCAGCCCCAACCCCCCACATGCGGACTCCCGTTCGCGGGCCACGAGTGATGCCGACACTATTGCCCCGGACGGGTCCAATCCGTTTCTCACGCCGTCCGGGACCACCGCTGCCCCCAGTACCGCCGGTGCGAGCCTCGATCTTGAAGATATTGAATCGTCTTTGAGGCCTGACCCAGGCACGGAGCGCGACTTTCACGTGGAGAACAACCCATTCGCGTTTTCCCCCGGCCAACTCAACAAATTGCTGAACCCCAAGTCCCTCTCAGCATTCAGGGCGCTCGGCGGGCTCCGAGGTATTGCTCGTGGCGTTCAGACCGATGTACGCAGTGGTCTCAGTGTCGACGAAGCAGGCGTCAGATCAAGAATCAGTTTTAATGAAGCAGTCGACAACCACAACGATAGCAAACCGGTTTCCCCAACGACAGAGAAGCATGTGCCGTCTTCCGGGGCACCGTTCGTGGACCGTACCCGTGTTTACGGTCGCAACGTACTGCCGCCAAAGAAGCCCAAGTCGATCTGGAAACTGATGTGGATCGCGTTCAATGAAACGGTACTTATTCTCTTGACGGTTGCCGGAGTCATCTCTTTGGCCCTCGGACTATACGAGACACTCGGCGTTGAAAGGCCTGCAGGCGCACCGGCTTCTGTCGACTGGGTCGAAGGCGTCGCCATCTGCGCTGCGGTCATCATTGTCGTACTCGTCGGATCCCACAACGATTGGCAGAAGGAGAAGGCATTCGTCAGGCTGAACACAAAGAAGGATGACCGTCAAGTCAAGGTCATTCGTTCCGGGAAATCAGTCATGATCAATGTCAACGAGATCCTGGTAGGCGAAGTGCTCCATCTGGAGCCTGGCGATATGGTCCCTGCCGATGGAATCTTGATTGAAGGACACGAAGTCAAGTGCGACGAGTCTTCGGCTACTGGTGAATCCGATGTTCTCAAGAAGACTGCTGGCGACCAAGTCATGAAGCTTCTGGACTCTAAACACAACAATCATGACGACCTGGACCCCTTTATCATCTCAGGATCCAAAGTTCTCGAAGGTACGATCTTTACCGCCTATCCTTCAAACTTATAAGCTGATAGATTGCAGGTATGGGAACCTACATTTGCACCTCTGTTGGTGTCCACAGCAGCTTCGGCAAGATCATGATGTCTGTACGGTACGATATCGAAGCTACACCTCTACAAAAGAAACTTGAACGCCTTGCCATCGCCATCGCCAAGCTCGGCGGAGGTGCATCGGCTCTGATGTTCTTCATCCTGCTTTTCAGATTCGTTGCCAGTCTTCCTGGTGATGACCGACTGCCTGCTGACAAGGCATCGACTTTCATGGACTTGCTTGTCGTTGCTATTGCTATCATTGCTGTAGCTGTACCTGAAGGCTTGCCGCTGGCCGTCACTCTTGCCCTCGCGTTCGCGACAACGAAGCTTCTCAAGGAGAATAACCTCGTTCGCGTACTTCGATCTTGCGAAACCATGGGTAACGCAACGACAATCTGCTCGGATAAGACAGGCACTCTGGTATGATTCGTTCTTCCTGATATGAACCGAGCAGCAACTGACAGTGTACAGACAACAAACAAGATGACGGTCGTGGCCGGCACCTTCTCCACCACTAGCTTCACTGCATTGTCCCAGTCCGACAATGAGAAGACATCGGGGACACCTCACGTCACTACATGGGCCGCTGGCTTGCCTACAGGAACCAAGGAACTTATCGTTCAGTCGGTTGCTGTGAACTCCACAGCCTTTGAGGGTCAAGAGGATGGTCAGGCAACTTTCATCGGATCTAAGACCGAGACAGCACTCTTACAGTTGGCGAAAGATCACCTTGGTCTTCAGTCACTTGCTGAGGCCCGTGCCAATGAGCAAGTCGTGCAGATGCTTCCCTTTGATTCCGGAAGGAAGTGTATGGCCGCGGTCATCAAACTTCGCGACACCTCGAAGGGATATCGTGTGCTGGTCAAGGGTGCCTCTGAAATTATGCTTGGGTACTGTTCATCTAAGACTCAGCTGGAGACTTTGACTGAAGAGCCCATGACGTTCACCAAGCGACAATCTCTCGAATCAACCATCAACGAATACGCTCGACGATCCCTTCGGACCATTGGCATCGTGTACAAGGACTACCCCCAGTGGCCGCCTACAAACATGCCTTCAGAAGATGGACACGTCAAGCTTGAGTGTCTACTGACGCCTTCTGACCTAGTGTTCCTCGGCATTGTTGGAATTCAAGATCCCGTCCGAGAGGGTGTTCCCGAGGCGGTCAGGCTTGCGCAGCATGCTGGCGTCACAGTCCGTATGGTCACTGGCGACAACATCGTCACCGCTCAAGCTATCGCCACAGAGTGCGGGATCTTCACCGGCTCTCAGGGAGTGATTATGGAAGGACCAGCTTTCAGGAAACTTTCTGATGAGGACATGAATAACATTCTTCCCAAGCTACAGGTATTGGCTCGTTCGTCTCCTGAAGACAAGCGGATTCTCGTGACGAGATTGAAGGCTCTCGGAGAGACGGTCGCTGTCACAGGTGATGGTACGAACGATGCTCCCGCACTCAAGGCCGCAGATGTTGGCTTTTCGATGGGCATCTCAGGTACCGAAGTGGCCAAGGAGGCTTCCGCAATTGTTCTCATGGATGATAACTTCGCATCGATCGTGACTGCACTCAAGTGGGGTCGCGCAGTCAATGATGCCGTTCAAAAGTTTCTTCAAGTAAGTTCCTAATCGATTGAGGCGACTAGTCACCTGGCTGTTGCCCCCAGTCACTCAAATACGCATCACCAGGTTGCTAAATGTTCACGATATAGTTTCAAATTACCGTTAACATCACTGCTGTCCTCTTGGCGTTTATCACAGCCATGTATGACCCTCATATGGAGCCGGTGCTGAAAGCTGTTCAATTGCTTTGGGTCAACCTCATCATGGACACATTTGCTGCGCTCGCACTGGCAACGGATCCTCCGACCGACAAGATTCTCGACCGGCCCCCTCAAAGAAAGGATGCACCACTTATCACGATCAACGTAAGCCTTTCTCCGTTGCTGAATCCTGCAAACACAGCTGACAGCCAACTTTAGATGTGGAAGATGATTATTGGACAAGCTATTTTCCAGCTCATCATTACACTCACCCTTTACTTCGCCGGCCCCGAGATTCTCAACTACGACAGAAATAGCGAGGATCAAATGCTGCAACTCGATACGGTCATTTTCAACACCTTTGTCTGGATGCAAATCTTCAACGAATTCAACAATCGACGCCTCGATAACAAGTTCAACGTGCTCGAGGGTGTCCACCGCAATCAATTTTTTATTTTCATCAACCTCCTGATGGTTGGTCTTCAGGTGGGGATCGTTTTCATTGGCGGTCGCGTGTTTGAGATCAAGGAGGGTGGCCTCAACGGAACCCAGTGGGCCATCTCCGTCGTGATCGCCCTCATGTCTTTGCCATGGGGTGTGCTGGTCCGTATTTTTCCGGATGTCTGGTTTGAAAGAGTGGCTGTTTTCGTCGGAAAGCCTTTTGTACTGGTGTACAGATTCCTCGGGAGAATGTTTGCGCCTGTTGGCCGATTGTTCAAGCGAAAGCAACGAGATGCTACCGCATCAGATGAGGAAGTACCTGCTACCATTATTGTCGCCCCACCCGAGGAAAAGGGGCAGCAACTTTGATGAAACCCCCATAAGCGGGAAGTGGCATGGCATGGCATGGTAGAGTAAGGCACGGAAAGACCTCTATCACAGAGGCGACGTTTATTGATTTGCATGGAATGTTTGGGCGGTATTTTCGTGGCATCCTTCAAGGTGTCTTTCTCATGGAGTCTGATCCTCGGATGGGAGACTCACTTCACGTTGGATATTTGGAACATACAACGACTGAAAAGACTGTCGCTACATATAAGTAATCGTAAAAGAAGAAATAGTAAAATTTCGCCTGTTACCACCAAGAGTGCATATTGTTACCAATTGGAGTCTCAATCGTTTCAAGTTCTGAATGTAGGAATTGGTATCTTCGAAGGTTTAGCATCCTCGTTTAACAATGCATGAGGTGCTCACATAGTGTCTTTGCACCTAGGTAGACTCAACTCCAACTGATGACAATATATTTCTGGACGGAAATAGATATTCTAGCTCCTTTCTCTGAAAATAGTTGATGTAATTACGACTTTTCACAGCACGAAAATTAAGTCCATCAACCAACTTGCCCTACACCATCTTGAGAAAAGACGCATTATAGCGAATTTGGATAGCCTTCGCTAACAAATAACAGACGATGCGTACTCTAGGAATTTTCGACCCCTTTGACGACCACAGGGAAACTTCCGGTGGAAACGAGGTCGTCTGCGTTCCAGAACAGAAGATAGGTGTCTTCCCATTCAGATGGCTTCGCCCAGAATTGCGCTTCCAGCTGTGAGTTATTGTTGTACACCAGCTGTGTCGCAAAAAGCGCCCACCCATAGGTAGTTTGGTTAACAGTGACTGCCTGAGGGATTTGAGTAAGACCCATTGCATTATCTTCGCTGTCGGTGATGGTCAAAGAGCCAGCAGATGTTCCGTTCACGAACGTGCCATTGACCTTCCAGTTCTCACCCGTGATGGACGGAAGATCCCAAGTGATCGGGACTAGGTTGGCATTGGCATCGTCAGGGGTCTGAGTGATGTACAGATATCCTGTGTGGTGAAGTCAGCAACGCTTGTTGTTACCCAAAACTTGATTTATACGGATGACTGGAATACATACCGTCATCCAATCCATAAGCAATAGGCCATGAAGATGAGTTCGTTCCGTAAGCGTAAAGTGTTGCGTTTGTTTCGGCCTTTCGCTTGACATTGACGTTCCACGAGGGAGAGATGGCTGAGGCACAGATGAGACCGGCCTGCAGGAGAGCGAGAACTCCGACCTTGGACAAATGCATTTTGGTAACGACTGAACTAAAGGTAAGAGCCTTTGGCAAGATCGGGGCTGAGGGGACAGGAATGCGGCCGGGTTAAGTCAGAAATCCAGCAACGAAGAACGCGGAGCACATAGATGTCGATTCACACAACAGAGACTTTCCAGGTTGGCGTAATCCTTAAAGACCGCGGAGTTTACCACTTACACCCAACCCACAAGGAGATGCTAAGCATTGCCCCCCACATTGCCGATTTTGAGATGCCGCTTGCCCGGTGATCGTCGTTGGTTCTTTTGGCAAAGAGGGGCAGTTCCGAGCTCGTAAACGCAATCGAAGCCCACCCTCGGGAAGCACAGACAGCAAAATAAACAAGTCAGAGTTGTCAAAGTTGTGGGTTTATTCCTGACTAGGAAGGCTCTGATGTTTTTACCCCTGGAGAAATGGGGCCGTTCCGGGATCCTCCATCTGAAGTTCTGTTGCGGCTGTCATTCTTCCAACGTTGCGGGTGCAGGTCAGCCTTATTGCATGGCTTAAGGTGAGTGGCTAGATCCATCACCACCCGCATCTCATTTAACGGTGAATCAACCATAATGCCCACGGCCACTCTGGAAATAGATATCCCCATCTGACCCGTCCTCACAGCCCCACCGATGCAGGCTTTCTTCTCACTTCACTGGCAGGTTTGACGTGTAGTCGACGTGTAATCTATCGCGGCCTGCTGGGCTGAGGAGGTTATCCCGGTGCGGAATCACCGTACTATGTGGGACAACTTAGTCTCTGCGAGGCAGAAACTCTGTTTGCACCCACAAGACGACAGTCATCTTGCTCCGCAAGACGCCCAAACCGACGGCAAAATCCGTTTTTTGTTGTTCATCACCAAAGCCCACATCCCGCATCATGAAAGGCGGAGTGGTTCAATTGTCCAAAGAATTGCGAAGAGAGGGATGGAGACATCAAATATTTAGAGTTGTCCCCAACTTCTCAGTGACCATCGAAACCTAAAAGGATATAAATGAGACCAGCAGACGGGGCAGATTTCGTTGTGTTTTCTCAACCACTTCTTTTCTTTAATCGTTGACTTCAACACTCGTTTCTCACTGTTTCGGCTGTGGGTTAATAGTCTTTCGTTGTTTCTTACTTGATATCACAATGGTTTGCGGGAAGCTTCTCGCCACTTGGGCAGTAGCTGTCGTTACTGGTGCCACTGCGGCTTGTACATCAAACAGACACCAGACCGCCGGTGATTCTGCTGACGTATCCCCAGTCATCGAGGCTGTTGCCAGTTCAAGCTCGCCTAGTTCATCTGCCTCGTCTGGTTCGCCTGGCTCCGGTGCCACGTGCGTCAACAGTCCTTCGAACAGAGCTTGCTGGACTGAAGGTTTCGACCTATCTACAAACTACTACGATGAGGTCCCGGATACAGGCGTAGTGAGAGAATATTGGTTCAATGTTGAGAATGGCACAGCCGCTCCAGATGGATACGAGATGCCAGTTCAGCTCATCAACGGATCCTTCCCCGGCCCAACCATTATTGCTGACTGGGGTGACACTGTTGGTACGTAATCACATACAGGGACACAAGCCTGATCTTGGTTCGAGGGGCTAACACTGAATTTTGACAGTTGTCCACCTGAAAAACTCGCTTCAGACAAACGGTACCGGTCTTCACTTCCATGGCATCAGACAGAATTGGACGGATCAAATGGATGGTGTTCCTAGTATCACCCAGTGCCCCATTGCCCCCAACGACACTTACACCTACAAATGGCGAGCTGTTGAGTACGGCACCGGTTGGTATCACTCTCACTTCTACGTTCAAGCATGGGATGGAGTCTTTGGTGGCATCACTATCAACGGACCGGCTTCGGCAAATTACGACGTCGACTTAGGTCATCTCTTCCTCAACGACTGGTATCACGTGAGTTGAATGCTTGGACTGTTTGGCAAGAACTCAAGAACTTTTGATTGACTTTTCCATCCAGCAAACGGCAGATGAACTCGTTACCAAAGCTGCTACGGGAGGTCCCCCCACAGCAGTCAACGGTCTGATCAACGGCACCAACACCTTCAACGACACCATGGGCTCTAGATTCGAAACAATTTTCGAACCCGGAACTAGGTACCGCCTTCGCCTAGTCAACGCCGCCGCAGATAATCACTTCCGTTTCATGATCGACAATCATACCATGGAGATTATCGCAACAGATTTTGTCCCCATCGTCCCGTACAACGCCACGCAATTGAGCATTGGTATGGGCCAGCGCTACGACATCATTGTGGAGGCTAAGGACCTGACCGACGGCGACTTCTGGCTGCGATCCATTGCACAAGAGTCCTGCTCCGAGTCTGATGCTGTTGACGATGTCAAGGGTATCATTCGTTACTCCAACTCTTCCACCTCGGATCCCACGACCTCGGCTTACAGTTACACTGACTCATGCTTGGATGAGGCATCCTCCAACCTTGTGCCTTATCTCGCCATCAACGCGTCTGACACTTACATCAGCGCAGATGAGAAGGTTGCCGTTGAAGTCACAGACAACGCCCTCCTGTGGACCATGAACAAGACTTCCATGCATACCCAATGGGAGTACCCCACCGCCATGCAAATCTCGCAAAAGAACTCTACTTGGCTCACCAAGCAAAACGTTATCCACCTGCCTGACGCTGACAAGTGGGTGTACATGGTCATTCACTCGCCTTTTGCTCAGGACCATCCCATGCACCTTCACGGCCACGACTTCTGGGTTCTCGACTCTGGTTACGGTAACTTTGACAGCACTCAGACCGATCGTCTGACCTTGGTAAACGCTCCCAGAAGAGACGTAGCTATGATGCCAGGCAGTGGATATTTGGTCATCGCATTCAAGACGAATAACCCTGGTGTAAGTACCTCTTCGATCACATTAAATTGCCTCCAGATCTTCAGACCACTGACTGCCGTCCGATTTAGGCTTGGTTGATGCACTGCCACATTGCTTGGCACACCTCGGAGGGTTTTGCCGTGCAAATCGTTGAGCGAGAGTCGGAAATCACCTATGACACGGATGTGCTGAACCAGACCTGCACCAACTGGATGAACTACGTAGTCCAGTCTGACTTGAATCAATATGATTCCGGTGTCTAAGGCTTGAGGCTAGTAATATCGAATGATTATGCGTGCTCAAGGGTCATAAAGGTCCATAATACAACGGGCAGAGAGGGCAGAAAACGTTCCATAATGTAATTGAAACTTTTCACTCAAGCACCTATCTATAAGGCTTGGACTACGTGTCGGTTGTCATGGCCTCGCTTGAGGAATTCGCCCCACTCCCATGTACCAAAACCGCACGCTCGATACTTCAGTTGAGATCCGATGCCTTCATTACTTATGATCAGCAGGACCAAGAAGCGTGACGGATGTATAGAACGTAGTGTCATGGACCAACGTGGAGTAGTGTCCATTACAAAATATTACTAACTAACTCTCGAGTGAAGCTAAGTGAGCATTTATCAGCACGAAGTGGGCTGCCGCCTCTTGGATACTTACATCTGCAGCCTGATAACATATCTCAAGATATCACTATCATGCAGAACAACTCTGCGCCAATACTTGTTTGATAACATGACTTGGTCGCCTGTTCCTAGTATGGACACAAGTAAGCTTAAGACATCTCACAAGCAACTGTGTTGTTCCGCCATCGGCTAGCTCCAGTACGACGCCTAGCGAACAACTCTTCCTGCTTCAGGTCTTCAGTGCCGACACCGAGCATTCCCCGCAACCCCTCAACTGCAGCGCTGCGCTATCAGCTGAACAAGATAATGATAGGATGGCTGTACCGGCATTCAGACGTGTTTTGCCGCACCACGATCGGGAATAAGATGATATCTTCGGGTCCTTTTTTTCCGGACTGAGAGATAACGACTACCGGGCCCAACCAACACCCCAGTCACCTTCCTGCAATGGCATGGTTCTCGGCGCAACGCAGCATTTGATTCGTCTGAACAGCAACGGCCTGACGATCGCCACATACTTATCGAGGGCGCGAATGGGGATGTTCTCCAACATGCTTAACATCTCCACGCGATCCTTACACCCCATTAGATATAGGTGCGTCATAGACAGCCGTGATATCAGTAGAGGCGCTCCGACGGGCAGTCCCATATAACGATGGCAGAGCCACTCGTCTCTACTATTGCTACAGCCAGAAGTTCCAGCCGCGTCTCCTCACGCCATCACCATGAGCTCCGACGGAAAGATCGATGTCGAAAAGGCCACACGCTTTGGTGGTGGTCAGTCTGAAGTATTGGTCGGAGAGGTCAGGGACATCAAGAACGCTGATGCTGCGCTGGAATTTCTTCGAGACGGCGGGGATGTCACACCTATGACAGCGGAGGATGAGCGCCTCTTAAAGCGCAAGATTGACTGGCGAATCGTTCCCCTCATGTTTGCGTGTTACATTCTCCAGTATCTTGACAAAACCTTGATCAACTACGCGAACGTCATGGGGCTGCAGAGCGACACGAATATCACTGGCGATCAATACTCCCAACTGGCCATGATATTCTACGTCAGCTATCTAGCATTCGAGTTCCCTCACGCTTGGGGCATGCAGAGATTCCCAACGGCAAAATACATTGGGATTATGGTCTGCATGTGGGGTACGGTGTTGGCAACTACATCAGCCTGCCACAACTGGGCCGGGCTAGTTGTGACGAGAGTCCTTCTAGGCGTTTTTGAGAGTGCTGTTGCCCCTTCACTCATCGTCATTACGACCATGGTCAGTTTTCGTCGTATGTTCACGTCCTTGAATGCTCCTAATGTTTCGTCTACAGTGGTACAAACGTCAAGAACAGCCTCCTAGGATGGGCATCTGGTATCTCGGCACTGGTGGCGGCACCATCGTCGGCTCCCTCATTTCTTTCGGTTTTCAGCACTACCACAGCTCCGGCTTTACCTCATGGCAGATCATGTTTCTCATCTGCGGCTTGATCACCATTGCTATCGGTATCACGGTAATTCTGATTCTTCCGGATAATCCGATGAGCGCACGCTTCCTCTCCCGCGAGGAGAAAATTTGGTCTATCGAGCGATTAAGAAGCAACCAGACTGGCATCGAAAACAAGCGATTCAAGCGCGAGCAGGCGATCGAGTGTTTCACAGACCCACAAACCTATCTTTTGGCGCTCATCACCATTGCTTCAAATGTGCCCAATGGAGCCGTCTCCTCGTTTCAGGCCACCATTATCAAGGGGTTTGGGTACACATCTAAGGAGACTGCACTTCTATCTATCCCTTCAGGTGCAGTCAGTATCGTCTCGATTCTAGCGGCTACCAACGTGGCAGGGAGATTCAATCAAAGAGCTATCAACATTATTTGCCTTCTGATACCCGGTGTCATCGGAGCTGCGCTGATGGCTTTCCTACCAGAGGACAGTAAAGCTGGTAAACTGATTGGAAACTATATGACGAATTGCATTGGGGCAACTTTGCCTTTGTTATATTCTCTTGTTGGTGCCAACTACGCCGGTCACACCAAGAAGGTACGTGGGACTTTTTCTCGACAGTCTTTCTGTTAATCCAGAACTAATGCGGGAGAGCGTAGGTCACCATGAACGCCACTTTGCTCATCTGTTTCTGTGTTGGTAACATTATCGGACCCTTGACATTCACGGCTGAGTCTGCGCCAGGATACCTCCCAGCCAAAACAGCAATCATCGTAACCTGCGGGTTGGCGATGATGTTCACGTTGATGCTAAGGTACTATTACATATGGGAAAATAAGCGACGGGATAAATTTGTTCAAGCAGGAGAGCTTAGCCACTTGAAGGATGTCGAGTTCAGCGATATGACTGATCGTATGAACAAGGAGTTTAGATACACCCTTTGAGGTTATCTTTATCTTGACAATGACTGATGTAGTTAAGACGACGGCACGAGGCTCTGGAGGTATATCTGCGTTTGGAAATTTACATGCAGAGTTTGCAGAGAACCTTTGAATATCAAGCAGCCTTCTGCATACGCATTTACTTTAAGCCAGAGCTTTCACAGGAGGAAGTTTGTGTCGTAATACGACGAGCTCTTACGTAACTTCCTAGCCTGCCCAACGTCTTCTGGAAAGGTCATTTGATCTATACTTTATATTGGCCTTTTGGTAGATGCCAAGACTCAAGAGAATCCGAGGCGATGAGGTGTCAATGATTCGCTCATGAGAAGCTGGGTGTGAGTACATAAGTTCGGCCTAACATCACGCAATTTAATCAATTACCAAAGCTAACCACGAAAATACGCGGGTTGAATCCTGTATACTTGGAATATGGATGGTTTGGACTTAGAGTTTGAATCCCCCGGTCCTGTTATGGAACAGGCCCTCTGGATCAACCGAAGCCCGCACTCTTTCCGCCAACTCTCTCTTCTCTGGCTTCAATCTTCCCCAGTAGTCTTGTCGAAAGTATCCATCGTTCATGAACAGGGGCCTGTAGGCGTCTGGAAGAGTGCCGTCTTGGACAAATCCATCAACACGAGACTTCATACCAGTATACAATTTGACCATGGTATCATCAACTGCAGCGTCATCCAGTTGAAACAAGTAGGAGTAATCAAACTCGAAGATGATTCTGTCGAACCCATCATCAAGATCCAGCAGATCGCCACCTCTCTCTCGGCTGACCCGGGCTAGTGACTTCGGTATGGGCTGAAAAGCCATCGAGGCAATGATCCCAGCTACTCCTGACTTTACAGCTGACGTGTTGTACCAATGGTCATAGTAAGATCGCATCACCTTTGCGCCTGCTGCAGCTGGCGGAAGAGGTGTCGTCTCCGTAGCGATAGTGTAAACACTACCTTTCAAGACGAAGACGTTGTTCGCTTTGAGCAAGTCGGTGTAGGACCTCGTCTTACAAGTGTTGAGCGACGATTGGATATCCAAGAATTCGTCAAATACTCCAGATGGAGGCTGTGGTCCGTCGTAGAACAGAAAGAAGATCCAGATGTTGACGCTGTTCAATACAGTCAACTCTGAAGTTGCGATGATGGCTGCCTTTGGATCATGATAATTCTCAGTAAAGTTTCGAATCGCCGCGAGTATCTCATCTGTTTTGTCGCCGCCAAATACCAAGTTTCCGCCCCATATCTGCCCCTTGTATTAGCAGATTCTGTCGCCAATGGGAAGTCGCTGGTTGAGGGACCACAGCACTTACCTGTCCTATTGCATGCGCTTGCAAGTTATACCTTGTTACGATTCCGTACGCATTGCCACCTCCTTTTATGGTAGCAAGAAGGTCCGGATTGGAAGTATTGGAAGCGGTCACTACCGATCCATTTGCAAGTACCATCTCCGCTGACACTATGTTGTTCGATGCCCAGCCGTATTGGGTGCTGAGAAAACTGAGCCCCCCTTTGAAGAACGTTAGATACCTCATTCCATGCAGGCGCCGAAGTTGAACATCAAGATACCTCCTAGAAGATAGCCACCCACGCCGACATTCCCGATGCGGCCCCCAACGACAGTCACTCCAGTTCCCTCGAGAGCTTCGTGAACCTCTTCCCATTTGTTTCCGGGACCGACGCTGACCGTATTATTCTCCTTGTGGTACACGACTTCCTTTAGCCCTTTTGTAGAGATCAAAGGGCCACCTTGCACGCTTGCAAAGTAATTGTTCGGGTTGTGTCCTCCCGACTTAACAGCAAACTGCTCTTTGTTATCAAGCAGGGCAGTGACAATAGCTGAAACTTCTGTAGCACTCGTTGGAACCAGGATACAGTCTGGCTTCAGGTTGCTGCAAGCAGTCGACCTACTGGCGGTTAAAATAATTCAGCGCTGGATCAATGAGCCTACCAATAGTTTTGTTGTTCCTGGGTGTACTCTATCTCAATCCCCTGGTATTGTTGGATCTTCGTCGATGCGGATAGCTGTTGACACGTCGCAGATAGAGACTCAACGCATATTGCCAACCCTAAACACACGAAGAGCGTCAATAGCCTTGATGAATCAATGTTCATGACGGGCAGGATGACAAGAGTTCAAAGTCAGTGATGCAAAAGTCTTGCGAGCGTAGTCTGGAGGAGGGGCACGAGAGGCCTATTTAATGTAAATACTCTAGACACATCATGTAACAAGCACAGCTGAGGTCAGATGGGTCTTCCCTCTGCATGTACCAATCAAAATTTCTGAGATGCAATTGCTGTCAAGTTGGACACCTTCCGTAAATGTAGAAATTGGGGCGCCACGATGCTGCTTTAGATGGCATCGCTTGTCAAGTGGATCAGACGATACGGTCGCATAAGTGCTGACAATCACACACCTTCTTATCCAGCCACATCGATTACAATAGGAAATCACATCGGCAGGCTGCTAGGTACAACGATGCTGGTGATTGTTCAAAGGCTCAGAGTTTCGTATTTTCGGCTGTGACTTTTCGCGTACTCGTGCTTTTCGGAAGTCCACACAACCTCGCGATGAAAAGCCAAATGTTGAGGGAACATCGCTGTACTCAAGTTTCAGCTCCACATGAAAGCTGACCCTAAGCGAGTGGCATTCTACTCAGACTATTGAAAGGTGTGGGTAGCTGATAGGAGCAGTCGTTATTTATTTCTTCGCTGGCAACATCGATCATTCGTCAATGCCTGGTGTAATGGATTTTGTCTCCATCCACTGCAAAGTACAAAACCTTCCTCTGCCCTCCTGCAGGTGAACCTGTGATCTTCTAGAAGGTGATAGGACGCTGATACATTGGTGGCCACCTTGGGCATCAAGAATCAATAGACATCAATAGGCGTGGGGGAGTGTTGCAACGCAGGTGGTCTGAAGCCACCTACCTACCCTGTGTGTGGATCCGCTGGTGGTGTGCTGCGTGACTGTGTGACATGGCCCAATGAATGCTTCGATTGTTGAGCTATTCACCGCAGTGCATGCGGAAGTCGGAGTCGCGGCCTAGCGAAAACCACAAAGGATGCTGCAGGCTTATTCAGGTAGGATACCTAGATGAGAGGCCATGTTTCTTGAGAACATGGAGTTACATCTACCTCCCCATTTAGCGAGCTGACCATACGTAATGATAGCGATGGCCCCTCGGTGTAGTCGCCTGGGGGAATCCTTGGCTATATTGATTCAATAACGTGCTTCTCCGCTTACTGCTGCAGGTGTACCAGACAAAGATATGTCCATTATTGGCGTCCACCCACGATAACCAATTCGAAGGTAGCAGCACTAATAAACAGTGACCTCGCCTCTAATTTACGTCCAATTACCTTTAGTCCAATACAGAAGTGGTGTCCAAATTCCGGATCCGCCAAAATACCACGAATATTTTCGGACTGTAAATGATTAGGTCCCATGCGATACCATCCAAAAAAAAAAAAGAGAAAGAAAACGCATCTCCGTGTTGTTGATATCGCCGTCTGTGAAATCCAACGATCCTTTCTAGGCGCACCCCCAGCTGTCTGCCAAATCAATTTCGCCGGTAACGTAACGAGCCTTGAGAGGGTAAGGACAAATAGGTCTCTGTCTGGCTATTCCTCGAAGGACATTGTCTTCATGGTATTTTGTAGCCACCAACTTCTGAGGTGCAATACCCTCTTCAACCCATCGCATGATGGCATAAATTCCGTTATGGTCGGCATCGTCGCTGCCCGGCACGCCATGGGTAGCTCCGCCAATCGTCGAAATACCGGTGTACCAGGGCGCGGCGGTGCTACCAGTACAATGAAAAAGACCCGGAACCAGAAACATACGGTAAAAGTCGTCAAGACTGATCTGCATAGCTTTGTAAACTTCCTCGTAAAAGTATATGCTTGCCCCGCTGCTGATTGTGTCATCTGCAAGGCCATGAAGATGGATCAGCTTGCCACCGCGGTTCTTGAAAGCAGATAGATCGTATTTATCGGCAGTCGAGTTGCCGGGGTCAATGGTATCAATCAGCTTCACGGTGTCGAAGTCGAAACTTCGCCAGTCCCAGTCTGTGTCGTTCACCACCATGTTGATGACGTATTGTAAGCCGATCGCAGATGGCTCCTCCGTGCCGCTCGCTACAAACGCAAGACTTGACCCCAGTGATGGCTTGGGAAATACAAAAGTTTGATCAACGTCGACATAATCGCTTGTCAACTGGCGGAGAGTATTGATCTGCTGCGGCGTCAAGCAGCTTGAGGCGTTGTTGTTTGTTGAGGTGCAGAGCATGGCTTCAGGGCGGAAGTCGCAGGCGTAAGGATCCATAACGATGGAGTCCGTGATCCCGTCCTGTGGATCACATTGCTTGATCATCTCAGTCAAGATGAGCTGCAGCAGAGAGACTGGAATGTGCTTCGGATCATCAGATGGCAAGTTGAGAATGCCTCTCTGCACGCCTGCTGCACCAAGGCGGGTTGTCCACCAAGCTGGCGCGTTCACAAGAACGCCGTCAAAGTCCTCGGGAAATTCCTGCACCTCCTTAAGACCTTGGCGGCCTCCAGTTGAGCAGGCAACGTAATAGGAATAATCCGGTACAGATCCATAGTACGCAGTTAGGACCGCCTTGGCCACAACAACTGAGCCGTGCATTGCACGATATCCCCAGTCGATCATGGCCTCTGGATTGTTCAGGGCCCAAGAGGTGTCACCGAACCCAGAGATGTGTCCTGTATCGGTTGACATGGATGCAAACCCGTACTGAGAGAACATTCCCATGTATGCCCAGTTGGTAAACCCGCCAAAGCCGCCGTTACCAGTGGCCATGAATCGTGAGTTCCAATTGGTGGGCATGTAAAGGGCGAAGTTGTAGGAGGAAGTAGCAGATGAGATGAGATTGACACCGACTGCGCATCCTTGTGGCAACGCAGTAGCATTTCCAACGGCTGCTTTGTCGCCAAAAGTACCATTCTCGGCGACAAAGTTGACATAGTTGATGGATACACCAGGAGGTAAAACCTCTGTGATCGATTCGAGGGAGCAACGGGAAATGTCAAGATTTCGAGCCTGATAATGGGCAAATGAGAATCCAGTAAGGAGTAGAAAATAGAGGTTGATCATGTTGTAACCGGAGAAGAAGAAGAGGTTTGCTGTGGAGTGATATGTCTTCATTACAAACCTTTGATTAGAGTCGTATATATATACTTATGCTCCCAGAGCCAAGTTACTTGACTTGATGCCCGTGAGGCTGTGTTTTGCAAATCGGAGCTCGCCGTTGCGGTGGTCAAAACACCCGATCGGTACCATCCTGGCACCGATGCCGACTTTAAGGAGTCTGGTTAATTTGACGTCGTTCTTGGCAGCTGCGTGGCTTCCCTCATTTCTCCCCTCTTCCTTGAGCACCTCAGAACTCATTCTCTCACGTGGTCCCTGTCTTGAGCCCTGGCTTTAGTCTCTACTTTTCCCCTCATTCTTATTATTCTTCATTGGCTCATTACTGATCCACTGTAAGTACTGAATTTGATCTTGCTTTACCTCAAGGTATATATAGTTACGTTGCAGTATCAAGTTTTTTTTGAGTTTTTTTTAAAAAAGATAGAAGGAAGGAAGAAAGAAAGGATAGAAAGCCTTAGATTGAGTTTCAGCTCAGAATTATGTGCAGTCAACGCACACGCCGATGTGCTTTTCCAGCAAAGCTACAACGCTGCAATCTTAAGCATGGTTATAAGCCTTGGTGGCCTCAGAAAGGCGCCAGGTTTCCGCAACGCTGCGGTTCGTCCTAGAGCAGTCTATGTGAGTAAAACAGAGCCTACATCACACCACGTCAATTTCCTCTCGTTTCCCCTCACTCATACCGATAACGAACTGGCTGTCCGCAGAGTCTCATCTTTCATCCCGAGTATTGCCGTGACGGAGTGCGTCCGGATGATCTGACTCCCACTCCACAGCAATGCGCTGCTGTCCTGATGCATGTACTTTGCGAGCCTGAATTCGGGGACGGAAGTATGGTGGAGAGGAAGTTGGTTGGAAGCAAGGATGATAACTCCGTTAGCGTCAGGGAGGTAATTACCACTGCATCTGAGCTATTCCACAGCCGGACCGGTGGGACAGAACAACCACCTGGTTGGAGAGGAGGTTAAGATAGCCAAGAAACCCAAAGAGATTGGCATGAGGGCCTGATATATCTGTGGTATGGGTAGAGAATGATCCTGACTGTACCGAGTGCAACCAGTGCACGGTTTCCCAGGTTTTACAACCGATTGCGCTGCGAGGTGATCTATTCGGAAAACACATACTAGAGTGCCTTGGACGTCAACATTTACATCGAGGATATGGGTTCAAGAGGACTAGGCGGCGTGCATGATATGGACCCAACCTAGAGCGATAAAGTTGCCGTCACGGGCTGTAACTTCTCTGCTGCTGTCAGACCAGAGCCAGAATTAGATCTTCGCATTTCAAGACTCCCGTTCGTGAGCACCATTCATGATGAATCCCTAATCATGATCTATAGTACTCCACGGGAACCTCTTGCCCAGTCCCGGTTTTTACTTGTGGGTCGTGATAGGCTTAGATCACTCGAAAGACCACACTCAACCCCAACTCCACCGCACTAAGTCGTATTGAAGCTCATTCGATTGCCGCACTCCTCAACGCTCCACAACAAGCAGAAATATCCCATGCCTCGAGATTATAGATGCTTTCCCTGCCACTTATCCGCATCCACAACAGCTCCAGTGGAATCTGGGCTCCTGGAAGGGTGGCCGAGTTGGTTATGGCGCCAGGTTAAGGTCAGCTTAACATCTGTTTCCTGGTGGGGCAACCCGCGCGAGTTCGAGTCTCGTCCCTTTCAACATTATCTTTTGCTTCGCCCATTGATTGTGCATTATCTTACGTTGGATAATTATCCTCCTTTTTGTCTGCAGGCTGCTGGCTGATGAGGATAGTACTTGCGACAATCTCTGTTAGTAGTTGGCTTTCAGTGTGTAAGGTAGCTCATACAAGTGTTTGATACATCATGTTGGTGTTTTTGGTCAAGCATGTGCGAGATGTATCTAATGAGTACCATATAGCCGGAATCGCAATATTGCTTTAATATCTAGCATCAACTACTCAGAGACCCGGACTACGTAGCATGTTACTGGTAATCAGACATCTCTTTCGAGGCACACTTTCCGGCCTAGTCAGTACTCATTGTGAATCAGGAGTCCTTGTTCACTTCTCGGTATATCTCACCGTGAAGAGCTTCAGTCTCCAACGAACGCCTGGGTCTGTGGTTTCGTGCAGCTGATCCGATTTCATCCCCCGCTGCAGCTTAAAATAGAGTTCACAGCGTGTATCAGCACGGCCTCGCTGGATTCGAAAGGCCGAACCATGGCAAAGTCAAAATTCTGTTACACCGAGTAATGTAGCATGCAATTCAGGATAAAGGACAGAAATCCCACTTCATCCCAAGGTCTGATATCTCCCCATCGTGTTCTTCATCCAGCGGCACGCAGGAAAGAAAAAACGCTGCACGCCCATCCATTTCTGACTTCAGACAACTAGTTACTTTGGGCAGAGAACTAAGAGCAACCTGAAGCCACAAGATCCTCATTGACATCGAGGCACAACTGCCGAGCTTCCCCGCATTACCAGGCTACGCTAAGACGGTCAAGACTAGGATCACCATCGCAGGGCTTCCAAATCTCCGGAACAACATGGGCATCCTCCTACAACCTCTCGTTGACTACCATCCATGGAACCAGCTTGGAACCTTGACGACACTGTTACTCGCTTCTCTCGGTGCTGTAGGACTTTTGGCTTGGCATTTCCGCGAAGATAAGCCGTACGCGGGCTTCAAATTGATCGGCAAAGAACGAGGAGAATGGTCATATGAGAAGGCGAGAGAAAGATGGAACAACAACGCCTTCGAGCTCTTGCGGGCAGGATTCAAAGAAGTATGCTGAAATTGACTTCAATCTTTGAGAATTCACGATATTGACCTGAATTCGTAGACACACGGCCGGCCATTTCAGGTGATATCCCCGTTTGGTCCCTTGGTGATGCTGCCTCCGAGTCTATGCGACGAAGTTCGGAATGACAAACGCTTAACATTCACCGGATTCATCGACCGAGTAAGTCTGTAGAATAGGGAACTTTGAAATGACCAAAGGTCAGGGCCTATGAGCAAGATTCTTCTAACCTCGGCGGTCATAGCAATGGCTCACGCGGTATCCCGGCTTGGATATCCTGCAAGATGGGCTTAGGGGAGAAATCATACAAGAAGCCATGCGGAAGAACCTCAACCAAGAACTGAGTAAGTGAGCTCCTCGAAACAGCGAGACAGGCGAAGACATCAAAAGCGCCAATGCTGATCGGTATCTCAGTGTACTTGACGGAGCGACTCCGCGAAGAGGCGTCTCTCATCCTCAGAGAACAACTCCCGTCAAGCAAAGAATGGCAAGAAGTCAGATTCTTTCCCGTGGCCACTCAACTTGCTGCACGCTTATCTGCAAAGATCCTCCTCGGGGATCGTCTCTGTCGCGACAAAGAGTGGATAGCAGTTTCCATCAACTTCACCGGTGTCATTCTCCGCGCAGGCCGAGCTCTGCGCGCCTGGCCTGTTCTTCTCCGCCCACTGGTGCATCGCTTCGTGCCGACGCTGAACTACCTGCGAAGTCAAATCACGCAGGCACGAAAGATTATGGAGCCGGAGCTTGCGGCGCGAAGGCTCGCGAGGGATAAGAAAGAAAGACCTATGGATTCATTGTCGTGGATTGACGATGTTCGGCGCGGACGAGAGTTTGATGTCGTCGCTGGGCAGCTATTTCTCACATTTGCGGCGATTCACACGACGTCTTCTGTGGTGACCGCCATATTGTATGATTTACTGGCGTATCCAGAGTATTTCACTCTGCTGAGAGAAGAGATTGTCAAGGTGTTTACCGAGGATAGGGGTTGGAGCAAGAACAGTCTGTTCAAGTTGAAGTTGATGGACAGCTGTATGAAAGAGAGCCAGCGATTGCACATATTGGGTCCTCGTAAGCACATTCGGGCCCTACCGCGAGGATCTTGGGCCGACGACCTGCTAACACGCCCTCTAGATATCATGAACCGCAGAGTCGAAGAGGCCATGACCCTCTCTGACGGAACCCACCTCCCAAAGGGCACCTTGATCACCGTAGCCACACACAACACCCGCGATACAGCACTCTGGGGACCCGAGCCCGAAAAGTTCGACGGCCACAGGTTCCTGCGTATGCGTGAAGAGCCGGGGCAGGAGAACCGGTGGCAGTTTGTCTCGACGAGTCCAGAGTTCCTCGCCTTTGGCCATGGAACGCACGCGTGCCCGGGACGATTCTTTGCCAGCAACGAGATGAAGATTGTGTTGGCGCATCTAATCATGAACTACGATTGGAGGATTGTGGAAGGAAAGCCCCCGGCAAGCATGTTCGTCAGTCGCTTTGTGCCGGATCCCAGGACGGTTATTGGGTGCAGGGCGAGGACCCCAGAGATTGAGCTGTGAGAGAGAGACAACACACGAGAAGCAAGACATGAATGAGCAGAAACGATTCAAAATTTACTCAACCACAAGGTGGACAAAAGTGTCGAGAAAAGCAAAAAGAGATTGCGTCAATCGCTGACGGGAATTGAGCCCGACGTGGCTAGGCAGAGTCAGTGATGATGTTCCATGATCATCATGTGGTATTCAGCTATAACTTACGGGTCGAACCCACAACCTTGAGATTAAGAGTCTCACGCTCTACCGATTGAGCTAGCCGGGCGGATAGAATCCAATGGCTTGGTGTGTTGTCGTGAGCAAGCCGGAATCAGTCCATGGAGCCTTTGGTGGATTGGACCGGACGGGGTGGTGTATATAATTTTCACGGCCCATCTCTAGACGTGTTGTGTCTTTTGACAGGGTTACCGCGTTTCCGGAGGGTAGGGCTTGTTTGCTATGGACTCCGGTGCGGGTCCTGGAGATTATTTGAGAGGGGCCGGACGAAGTCCCGGGATCAAGAGATCTGCCATGACACCAGCTTTTTACCTTTGCGCGAGTCGAGTAGTCAGTTTCCAGGCCGATGTGCTCTCAACCGGGGTTGGTGGACGGTCCGGTATGCAAAACGTGCCAGCTTAGCCTTCTTTTCCGTTTCAGACTGACAGACTGACAGATTGTATGACTATCTGACGGAACACATTACAAATCCTGGAATAACAAGGAAAATACGTCCGAGTAGGATACATTCGAGTAGCTCGTTGTGCCAGAGCTCTTTGAGTTGCCTCATGGGTAGAAGTAAGTTGCTTTTACCTGGTAGGTGAGGTAGGGATGATGGAGTATCTCAACTCATGGGCTCTGGAAATTTGATGAACCACGACAGATGCGATGGCTCATTGTATCCGATCGAATCGATGAGGCATATCGCCGTGTTGTTCGGATTTGGCCGTCCTTACGTAAGAATGAAAGAGGGTGAAACTGCAGCAGCACACAACTGGCAACAAAAACGCATCTGCTCAACATAGGAAAATTCATTTTGTAGAGTATATGCTGGTTATACACACTCGCAGACCGTTGTGGCCTGCCCGTTTTCATCCATTCCTTGAACCACCTTGCACCCCTTTTGCATACCGATACAGATTGAAAGCTGGAAAGCAATAACCACCGCTATTACCACATCGCCCATGAGCTCGTGTCTCCAGTCGAGACTCAGTGTCCACCTCCTCTGGCTCGCTTCGCACCAGCATTTCCGCCGGCCTCGGAATCTCCTCTAGGCCGCTTGTTACCAGGCTGGAAATCGTTGGCACCAGGGTTCAACGAGCCGGCATTTTGTCCTCCTCGGCCACCACCACGTCCGCCACGTCCTGCTAGACCACCTCTCTCTGCACCTCCGCTTGACACCCTATTTCCGGCAGCGTAAGCGCCACCCCGACCACGACCAGCTGCACCGCCTCGTCCTGGAAGAGGGATGCCACTCCTTTGGCCTGGAGCAGCCTGAGCCGGTGGTTGCGGTAGCCCATGACCTTGCGGTGCGGTCTGACCCGCCGGTGCCCCTTGTGTACTGGAAGCGAAGGGGTTCTGTTGCTGTTGTGGTGTTTGCTGCTGCTGCTGTCCTTGTGTACTCTGTGAGAACGGGTTGGCCTGGGCCGGAGTGCCATTAGCAGCACCGGCCGCGAACGGGTTCGCTGCAGCATTGTTGCCTGCCGGCTTGGTATCCCCAGGAGTAGGTATTTGTCTCTTCTGAGGGATGCTACTGCCCGGCGCAGGGATTCCGCTAGTAGCAGCCCCGGTTGATGGTTGTGCTTGGTTGGTTGAGGCTGGTGGGGCTTGAGGACGGTTAGAAAGAGTAGAGTGTTGCACGTTCATTTGGATAAACTCACCAGGTGTCGGGGCAGCAGCTTGGGCTGGTGTGGCAGCTGAGGGCGCCGAGATCGAAGGACGGGGTGCGGCGGGTTGTGCGTTGCCAGCGAGCTTCGCCGGGCTTTGCTGCGGCGCGGCGGGAGCTGGTTTGGCAACTTTAGCTTCCTCCCAAACTTCCCCAACGGGTCTTTGAGGTGTCTTTGTTGCGGCCGTGGACACGACTTCGATCTTGGCGTTGGCACCTCTGAGCTGATTGTCCTTCATGTTGATCTGCAGCGCAGACTTCTTCTGTGCCAGCAGCTGACCTTCCTCGCGAGCGTTTGCGATTCTCTGCTCGAACTCGGCTCTCATACTCGTCTCTGTCTCGTTCTTAACCTTGGCAGTCTGTTCCTCGAGTTTCTTTCTAAGATTTCCCGACATAATGTTCCGCACGGTAGCATTGGTAGAAAGGAACTTCCGAATCTCGGCATCGGGGAGTTGAGATAGATCCGCAGCACCAGCAGGTGTACCGGTCATTGGCGTTGCCGGAGCTGCGTCCGGGTCTTGCTGCTTGATGGGCGTCGCAGGCACAGCCGGTTGTTCTCCCGCAGGCTTAGCAGGTGCGGCGCCTTGCTGCTCAGCCTTCCAAATGACCTTTTCTTGCTCTACCCTCGTGGCGAACTCGGCTTCCATCTTCTCGCGAGACTGGCGTAGCTTCTCATTGAGTGCGTTGCGCATCTTATCAGACCGCTCCTTGATGGTCTGGGTGATGTTCTCTTCGAGCTCCTTCGCCTTGCGGTCAGCCTCTGTAGCCTTGGCTTCGGCGGTAGCAATCTTCTCCTCCAAAGCCTTCCGCTCAGTGTCGGATAAGCCACTCGCGCCGTTTGTGGCAACAGGCTCCGCCGTCGACTGGGCGGCGGGCTGAAGCTGCGCCTGGGCAGCCTGCTGTGCAGCCTCGACAGCCTGGTCTCTCTCGGAGACGGCTGTCTGCAGTTGCGATCGCAGGGCCTCAAGCTCCTGCTCGGCGGTCGTCTTTTGGGCTGAGATGGCTTCCAATTGGGTTCGCATCTCGGCGAGTTGCTGCTCCAACTGGGCGACTACTTCCGAAGATACTGGTGGAGACCCGTCTGTCGTGGGTTGAGCGGCAGGAGGTGGCGCGCTAGATTGGTTGGCTTGAGCATCCTGCTGTAGCCTTTGTACCTGTTGCTGGAAGTTCTTGACTTGCTGCTCAAACTCCGCACGCTGCTGTGTTGTCGTCTGCAAATTCTGTCTTGTTGTCTCGAGCTCGGTGTTCATAGAGTTGAGTTGCTGCTGCAGTTGTTCACGCTCAGCAATCGCAGCGTCCTTCTCCGTGACCGCCTCGTTCCGTGCACCAATTGCCTCATTCTTCTCGCCAGTGATCTTACGTGACCGCTCTTTGAACTGATCGGTCATGCGTTGGCGAGCGTTCGCCCAATTGGTCCTCTCCGTCTCCAATGTCTGCTTGATCTCCTCGAACTCTGCTCGAAGAGGGCCTTCAGACTCCTTGAGAGCGTCGCGCTCGGCCTGCAGATCATTGATGGTCTGCTTGAGTTGCTCCATCTCGGCGGGATCAACGCGGCCGTACTTTGTAAGGATGCCCTCGGTTCGCTTCTGCCACCTGTCGCGGTCCTCCTGAACTTGCTTGATTTCTTCCTCGAGGAAGCCCTTTTGAGTCTGGAGCTCCTCGATCCTAGCCTCCAGAGGCTGTACCTTGCCTTCCAATTCCTCGATCCTGGTGTTCTTCTCGGAGATTTGCGTCCGGGCGTGGGCGAGCTCGTTGCGGAGGGTGGCACTGCTCTCACGGTAAAGGTTGAGCTCGTTGAGTTTATCCATCAGATCCTTGTGGGCAACGGAGGCTTGGCCGCTCTCAGCGTGTGAGCGTCTCTCCTGGTCGAGCTTCAACCGAGCCTCATCGAGCTGGGATTGGGAGTACTCGAGCTGTTGCTGCAGGCGTTTGGATTCCTGCACCTTGAGGTCGTACTGCACCTCCAAGATCTCCTTCTCCCGTCTTAGATAATTGTTGAGTTCCCGAAGACCGTCGGCTGCACCGTCGCTGCTAGTTTCCGCGCTATCGTTGCCGTCCCCGGCCGCCGCATTGCGACCCTCCTTGAGCGCAGAGAATTGCTTCGTGATGCTCTCCAGCTGCTCGTGCAGAAGCTTGTTCTGTGCGTTGACATCATCGCGGCGAGCCTTGATTTCTGACATTTCCTGCTCGATTCGTTGTTTCCTCTCTTCCCAGGAACTTTCACTTTGAGACAGGGCAACTTTGGCCGACTCCGCCTCGGCTCTCAGAGTCGCCGTCTGGCTCTTGAGCTCGTTGTACTCGGTGCGCAACTGTTGGACGAGCTTCGCAGCCTCGGCGTGCTTGACGAGTTCGTGTTCGTAGTCCTGTTGAGCCTTGGCGGTGATCTCTGACTGAGCACGAAGGTCCTGTTGGTGGAACTTGGCGGCTTCTGAGTGGCGGTCCGCTTCTTCCTTCAAACGCTTCACTTCCTCGTCCAGAATCGTCTTCTCATCCTCGTACTTGCGGGCAACTTCGGCTTGGGAGTCGCGGAGGTGGGACAGTTCCTTGTTGGAGCTAGCGAGTTCCGATGACAGATCTTCAACACGCTGCTCCAACTCCTTAATCTTGGCATCCTTGGCCGCGAACGCAGCATCCATCTCCTCCCTGAATTGCTCTGTGGTGGTTGTGAATTCGGTAAGAGCTTCTTCATTTTGTTCGCTGAGTTGCTTGTATTGCTCTGTCTGTTCCCTGGCATTCTCGAGCTGAGACTTGGCGATGTCAAGCTCCCTCTTGAGGTCGGAAACCTCATTGATTAACTCGCGAACCTCGGCCTCGCTGTCTTGGTCAGTCTGGGTAGGAGGTGCCATCGTGCCGGGCCTTGGCGTTGGCCGGGGCGCCAGGCGACCAGCTCTGTCTTCCGCATTGCGAAGTTCGATGGTGAGCTCATCAACGCGAGCTTGCAGGTGGTCGCGGCTGGTCTTAACAGCGACGTGCTCCTCGCGAATCTGGCTCAGACTGGTAGAGAGCTCATCGATGCGCTTCTGGGCTTCGCGAGCATCGAACTCCTTCCTGAGCTGAAGCTTCTTGCCTTCTTCCATTTCATCAGACAGCTTGCGCTTCGTGCTGTTCAGCTCTTGTTCAAGATTGTCGATCTTGGACTGAGCTTTCCGCCTGTACTCAGACTCAGAAATGTCTCGCTCGTTCTGCATGGATTGCTGGCTTGCCAAAAGATTGTTGAGTCTCGTCTTCTCCTGCACAAGACTCTCGTTGTCTTGATTGAGACGATCCTGGATGTCCTTCCATAACTTCTTCTCTGCCTTGAGGTTGGCCGCCTCGTTCCGAACGCTCTCGAGCAAGCCCTTGGCATCGATGAGTTCTTCGGCAACTTGCTGGGTTCGGATTTCGTGCTTGATGGAGTCTTCTGAGAGCGTCTGGTTGCGCTTCTGAATCTCCTTGTTCTCGCTCTGCAGCGCAACAAAATTGGAGTGGAGCATCTCGTATCTCTCGGAGGCAAGGGTAATCTGGCTGGTGATCTTTGCAACCTCGCCCTGGAGGGAATTCTTCTCGCTTGAAAGCCTGTCAATCTGCTCCCGCAAGGAGCGACGGACGGATTCCTCGTCGTTTCGGTAAGTGTCGAATTCGACTTGCAGATTACGCAGCGCAGCTTGTGGGGACAGGCCGTCACCTTCCTCAGTCTCGATACTAGTGAGGGGGAGGCGCTGGCCGTCGTCGGAGCCAAGGATAGAAGCGAGCTCGCCGGCAGAGGCCTTTTGCTGAAGGAGACGTCTGAACATGTCACGCTCGGACTTGAAGCTCTCCATTGTTGATCTCAGGGACTTGGTCTCTTCAATCATGTTGGCGAGCTCTTGTTGCAGTCGCTCAACCGATTGGTGATCTTCCACAGCCTGGCTCTTGGCGGCAACAGCCTCTTCGCTCTCCATCTGCTCTGCCAGCTCGCGGGTTACCCTCAGAAGCTCTTGATTCTTGGCTTGCAGCTCCTGAATGTCCTTGAAGACGACGAACTTCTGGGTAATGAACTGGTGGGTATCCGACATGTCGTTGAGAGCGCCCTCGGCGATTTCTCCACGGGAAAGTTGCTCCAGGCGGACCGTCTCCTCGCGAGTCAGCTGCTCCAAGCCCTTTTCGCGGGCATGCATGTTGAAGACCAACATCTGGATCTGTGTACTGAGGTCACGAAGTTGTGTGCGGAGGATCTTGGACTCGGCCTGAGCGTTGGCCAAGGCACTCTCAGCCTTTCGCGCGCTCTTCTTTGCTGCGTCGCGCTCTTCGAAGCTTGACTGAGATAGTTCGGACATCCTAGTAATTTCGGACCTCAGGGTATCGGCCTCATTCTGGAGCTCCTCGATCTCGGGTGTCTTGGCTTCCAACAGAGCAATCATATTGTCGAGCTCCTCGGCGAGTTGTTGATTACGGCGCTTCTCTCCGGCCAGCTGCCCCTTGACCTTGTACAATTCGTCGATAGCCTGTGTTGCGGTGATGGCGGACTTGTTTCGCGCAGAAGCAGGAGTAGCAAAAGGCGAGGCAGGCCTTCCGAGAAGGGATCCATTCATACGGGGTGTCTGAGGTGCAGATCCCGGTGGGGGTCCTTGTTCAATGCGGGCGTGAAGCTCGTCGACCTCGCCCTCAAGCTGAGTCACCCGTTCCTCCAGGGCACGGCAAGTCTCCCTCTCGCGTTCGAGCTCGTGCTGTATGCGACGGACTTCGTTTGCATGCTTCTCCTTCAAGGCTTCCTTCTCGCCCTCCAGGGTCTGCACACGGGCCTTGTGACTGTCGGCAAGTTGGTTGGTCATATCAACGACGCGCTGCTTGCTCTCGATCTCGTGCTTGTAGCTCTCCTCGCTGCGGGCGAATGCTTCCTGTTGTTGCTGGACCTTGGTGAGGGCCTCTTCCGCCTTGGCTTGAGCTGCGTCGAGGCGATCTCGGAGCTGTTGTTCACCCCGCTTCAGGGATTCGATACTAGATTTCGCGTCTTCGTTTTGTCGTTGTAATTCGGCGATCCGAGCGCCCTTCTCGCGGCGGTACTTGAGAGCTTCTTCGCTCTTGGTCTTGAGCTCGGTCTCGAACCATTCGCCATTGCGTCGAGCAAGATCGAGTTGTTGTTGTAGTGACTCCTCTCGGTACTTTGCGCTACTCACAGCGGCCTGAGCAGCCTGGACCGACTGCTGCAGAGCCGTGATCTCCTTTTGGAGCTGGACGTTCTTCTGGTGCTGCTTCGCCAACTCTTCAGACAGCTCTGAATCGCGGGCGTTTCGAGACTCAAGCAAAGCCATATTCGCGCGATTGGAAGATTGTAGGGACTCGACGCGGTCGCGGAGAGTAGTGATCTCGGAGTCGTGATCGGATCCGCGGGACTTGAGCGACTGGAGCTCGTTCTCGACCGTTTGTCGCTTTGTTTCTGTCATGGTCAAGTTAGTCACCTAGAAATTGATACCCCAATCGAACAATCTCGTCATTGTACAAACCTTCTTCTTTGAGCTTCTGGCGAATCTCCTCGACATCCTTCAGGGCCTTGTCGGCTGTCGCCTTGAATGTCTGGCATCTTGATTCGGCGCTGTGGTGTGCGCTTTCGAGCTCGATGTCGACCTGAAGCTTCTGAGCATATAACTCATCGTACTCGCGTGCCTTCGCAATGACGGCTTCGAGGAGGCTCGCGACGAGCTCGGGGGTCGGGTCGGTTGTGGCTGTCGAGACCGTCGACTCGGACAGCCCTAGGTGGCCGGCCACATAGCCTACATCCACCGCCGCTGCCATGTTGTTGTAAGCTCAGGGTCTAGTCATGGACATCGAAAGAGGATTGCGAGGTCGTTTGTGGTCGGAATGTAAGTAGGTTTGTTTGGCGATGGGCTCGCTGCGTCGCGCGTCAAACACCCCACCGGTCGGGAAGGCTGAGGTAGGTGTTGCTGTGATGGAAACAGAAGCAGGGAGGATAGCCCCACGGAAGAAGATGAGAAGTCTCTCGAGAGCCGCCAATTTTGGTAGAGGCGGTCAAGAGTTGATTCCAAGCGACAAGGAATTGGGTGGGATTTGGCGGCTAATTGGCAGATCGCAAGATTTTGGGAAGAGCGCGACCAGGCGAATGTTTTCTGGCCAACGCACAGTGCAGGTACAAGGCTGGGGGGAGCTGCCTGCAACCACGGGCGACAAAGGTACTCGTTAGGCCAATCAGAGGGCCTTGCAGAAGGAAGCTGTATTGACACCCGAGGATCATCCGGCTGAGTCATCAACAGCTTCGCTCAATCCTGGTGGGGCCCTCTCTCGGTGAGTTGATGAAGTCAAAGCTTCCTGACCGAGAACGCCGATCTTCACCTCTGTCTTTGCTCGGTAAGACTTCACCGAAACCCCAAGTTATCGAAGGGTGAGCTCCAGACTAACCAGATGCATCCCCAACTTTGACCCTCAAACAGGCTCCAATATTGTCCTCTATCTTATGGCTCTTCTTGATTCTTAGCTTTTTCCCTCCCTCGACACTCTTTTTCCTTCAAAGGCGCATGTAGCTAGTTTCTCGCACCGATGCTTAAACTCTAGTCCCCTTGGTATGTAAAAATGGGTATATCTCTTCTTACGTCGTTAAACTAAGCTAAAGATTCAACAAGCATAAGTATCTTCCTGTCGTCTTCATTAGGCCTCAACTCCCTTCCCAGTAATCCACCACCAGCCCAGCCGTTATCGGTGCCATCATTGTTGTCGCTGCTGGCCCCCATCCATCTCAGAGTAACCTGGTGTTGGGCCTGCATGCCATCCCATCCCTTGAAGCTCCGCCCTGTCTCGTCCCTGCCCTTGATATACCGCCGATGGCCCACTCGGACTCTGATGAATCGGTTGCCCATGAGCCTCTGCTAAGGTATTCTGCACATGTGGCTGGTTGTAGCTGTTCTGAAGCTCGGGTGGGAGAGGCAGGCTCTGGCCATATGGTTGCTGTTGCGGATATGCCGGTTGGCCATGCTGTCCCTGGAGCTCTGAAGGCAGATATTGTCCGGCAGGCTGCAGCTGGCCGTTGGTGTTGGCTGGCATCTCGGACGGCAATCTCGTCTGGCCGTGGAGTTCCACGCCGGGGGGGGATTGGGCCCATACACCACTAGCATTTGACGCGGGCGATATGGTGTCCGGATGTGGAGAACCAGTCGTGTAAGAGACACTCATCTGAGGGCTTTTGGGTGGCAGCTCGGACAGCATCGTGCCGCCTAGTTCAGGTTTGCCCGCCATTTCAGGAGGGCCGGCGGCACCTGGAAGCGGGAACCCAGCCTCGTTCTTCTTCCGACGGCGGTAGATGATGAACGCGATGAGAGCGGCAATCGACAAGGCACCAACGACAGCAATAACACCTCCGATGATGGCTGCAAGGCTTGGAATGCTGGACTTCGATTTGCCATTGGTATTCGTACCGTCGCCAGAAGTACCCGAAGAGCCAGTAGCAGTAGCAGTAGCTTCGGCGCCCGAAGTCCCTGACCCCGTGCCGGCCTGTGCTGTTGGATAAGTCTGAGCAACTATCGCTTGGTTAGTCAAAGCCGATGCGATCATGGCGCATGATCTACTCACTTGATTCAGCGACAGTGGCCACCACCTCGTTTCTAGCTGCCTTGCAATAGTAATCCAACACGGCAACTGCAGAAGATACATCATCCGTAGCCGTAGATGAGCAATACCACTTGATATCCGATGTCACCGTGCTCATGACGATGTTAGTCACTCCATCTTTCAAGCACATACAAGATGCCAAGGCCTGAGGCCCCGTCGGGCACTGGTATCTCGTAAGCGAGTAGATAGCATCCGAAAACCCTGACTGTGCGCATGCGGCCAGCGAGCTGTATTGTGAGAGCGCCGTCATGTAGTAGGTCATATCTCCTGGAGGCGGCGAAGGCTGCGGGAACGATGTAGTGCCCTTATTCATGGCACAGTACGCATCGTAGAAAGCGAGACCCGAAGTCACGTCGGCGGCGTTGGAGCATGAGTACCGTACAAGCGATGCGATGGACCGGCTGACTCGTGCTGAGTTGTCGTTCTTCGAGCAGATGCAGGGCGCCATCAAACTTGCGGCTTCAGGGCAATACGTTGACATTGAGCTGATGGCGTACGACACGCCAGACTGGGCACACGGAGCCATGTTGGCGAACTCGGCGATATCGGTGGCATACTTGGTAACGATGTTGGTCGTAGGCGTCGGAAAGTTGACTGTCGTATCGGGGTTACAGTACTGGCTGATGACTGCCGCGGCGCTGGTCTGGTCATCGGATGCGGTTGAGCCACAGCTGTAGCTGATTGACCTGGCGATGGATGTTGAGATGGCGGCGAGGTTGTTGTTCTTTGTGCATATGCATGACTGCAAATCTGTCGGTGCTTCACCGCACGCCGAGTAGGTCTGGGAGAAGATATTGTACGACACGGCAGTCTGAACACACGGCGCCTGATATGGGTCAGTATCGTTTAATCACCTTTTTGGCAAAGGTTTTGGACATACCAACAAGGTGTAAATGGAAAGATCAGTGACATAAACGATACTTGCGGCTCTCCCAAGGCCGATGAGGAAGAGAGACAGCCATAGCTGGGCTGATATCCGCGACATCTCTCCCAGGCAAACCACAACAGCAATCAAAGGATATCAAGGAACGGAACGTCGACAACGGTCAACAGAGTCAGAAAAGACAGGAGGAGCCTTTCACGAAGCATGATGTGAAGAGGACGAGGGGGCCAAATGGCAATGTCTCTGCCTAGAGTGACTGGCTAGGCATGGGAAGCTAAGCGCGGGGGAGAGACAGTTTCTAACTCGCTGCAAGGGGTAATGAAGTCCACCGTTGAGCCCGTGTACCCGTGAAAAGCGTGAAAGCTTACCCAGTTTCTCTACTTCGGCTTAGGCTGACTTGGTGTTTTGATGGTCAATCATCACCACGACGGTCACTGACCCCTGTCACTATGGCGCTAAAGTTGCACCACCCCCTTGACAGCTGAAGGGCTGAGCCAGGGATAGCTTCAACGTGATCGCCTCTGCGGTTCCGCAGTGGAGATTTCATGTTCCGCGTCATTTGTCCGGAAAAACACGAAAAAGCCGACTCATCGCGGAGTCTGGCGGAGTCTTCGCTACCCTGGAGATATCAAGCCTCATCATTTTCTGTGACAATGCCCAAGTTGAACAGCATGAACAGGTGAAGAGCTTTCGCACGTTTCAACGAGCCTCTTAACATCCTTCCCTCGCGGAAATAAAAGCAACGTTGGAGGTGTCCACAAGACAGCTTAGCTGCAGCCGCGATGGCGTTGTTTAATCAAACACTGGTTCAGCCCAGGCCAAGCAAGCTAGGCAAGCCAAGTTGATGATTTGGTAGTGTACAGCCATGGACCTCGCACTCGCAGCAAGTCACAACTCATTTGCCTCGCTGGCGGGGAAAACATCGCTTCGGAAAGTCGAAAAGTGATCCAAAAAAGAAGACAACACTGGTTGTTCGATCTGTCGGTACTTTCCAGACCCATCGTGATGGCGTCAGGATGGTAATATGATGATAACCTACGTGCCTTTGACCTTTGCTGGCGGCAGAAATGACTCAGGAGCCGGCAGGCGCCACAATCCAGGGGCGACAGAAACCGGTAGACGCGATTGGCGTGCCCAGATGAGACATTCCGTTCAGAGCTAGCCTTGAATATTGTGGCAGGCCAACATAATTTGTTGGCGTGAAGTTGAAAGAAGCACAGCAGCCTTGATTGACTGTGTATCGTGGGTGTCTGGGTTCATAATTAGGTGCTGACTGAGAGGAGGGTCTATCAAAGATGGAGCACAGGCACCAGGGCAAGAGTAGGACAATTTCAGCTTACAGAAGGCAAGTCAATAACTGACGGCAACCGGGTCATCACCCGGCCGAGCTCGGCGCGGTTTGTCCGTGGCATAACCAAAATGTCGCTAATAATCACCGTATTCAGAGTAGAACTTAAGGATCAACGGAGTCAGTGGTGCAGAACTGCAACCAAATGGATCAACCTTCCACAGACTATCCAGGTTCCTGAATACAGGAGTCTCTCATTCTCACCATGATGGTATCATTCTGGGCATCCTCCTCCACCTACATTACTTCCCGAGCCATGATCTGTACAAACGGTACTCATCGATGGCATCGATCCATGTCAACTGACTTCTGCCACCTTGTTCCGGAACGAGAGGTCCCTATTGAACATTGAGAGGCCCGGCCAAACACTCTCAGGATGGCAGAGCCTCCCCTTGCGGCTCGCCACTCAACTCAGCACCCGGCCGCCCGCGCCACCACCGTACATGTAGCCAGGCGCGAGACCCTCACCGAACTTTGTTAGAGTCTGGTTCACCTTGAGGGACAGCCGCCTCGAAATGCTGCTCCGCTTTTTCACTTGCCTTTCCATGCTGTCTCTCGCCTCCAGTACCTCAACGTCGCCATTCTCTCGCATGGTGCTTATGTCCACATCGCAGTTCTCGTCCTCATCGGTTTGGCTTTGCTCTTCGGCAGATTTGTAGTCGGGCATCGCACGGCTTCCGCATGTTGTGCACATGATCTGATTGGGTCGAAGGGTCGGCATCTCGCTCTTTCGCCTTGTACGATCTGCGGTGGGCGGAGCCGAGTGGTTCAAGGACGGCGTTGGTTCAGTGAAGGCATCGCCCTCTGTAGCCCGCCTCCTCATCGATCTTGCTCTGCGTTCGGCCACCTCTTTCTCGACGGACCACTTGACGACAGAAGGTCTTGGTGTCTCCTCCTTCTCGGCCACTGCAGCCAGGCTCGTGTTGGCGAACTGTGTGGTCATCTTGTGCCGGCCAATCTCATTTGCCATCTCAAGCCAGAGAGCATGGCCGATGGCATCGTGAAGTACCGGAGCCGTGATGAGCTTTCGACATTCTCTTGTGCCATCTGCCATACGTAGTCTACCAAGCTCTCTGATCTCGTCCAAGGTCAAGTTGCAGACAATCTTGATGTATCCCGCCTGCAATTGCGTTTCCCATCGTTCCATGATAAAGCCTTCCAGAAAGGCGGATGCCTCTGCGACGTCCCTTTCGTGTTGTGTCATCTCCTGTTCGATATTCTCTTCCTCCACTGTCTCTGGGGATTGCGCGGCTCGGGTTTCGTCAGCATCGTAGGGGATTTCGAAGTAATTGTCGACGCTAGACTCGTCGGAGGGGCCGCCATGGTGCTGTCGCCGAGCTGAGCTGGCCACCTCGTCTTTCTGTATAGGCGTCATGATCAGAGGCGTTCGTGGACTGTAGGGCTGGTATAGCTGCTTATCCAACGCCATCATAAAAGGGGCGGCTTTGCTGATATTGCTGGCGGAGAAGCAGCTCATTCTCCTCTCGAGCCCAACCGATTTCCTCGCCAATGGAATCTTGCTTGGGGAAGAATCTCGCGACCTCCCGAAGACTGTTGATTGAATGCCGTACATGTTCAAAGTTGTTATGCTTGCTCCTTCCTTTGACGACTTGGCTTGCCCGAAACCACATGAGTCTGGGTTTAAATACATAGATACTCATAGCAGTGTTATAGTTTCTCGCCCATAGAGGTCTCCAAACGGCTCACATCAGACTTGAGTTTGTCGGGGTCACCACGCCACTAGATCATGTCATATTAGATCTCCATATCCTCATGGTCGAGGCTGACGACGGAAGCAGGAAACCTTGCGAGCCATCGACTAGGTCTAGGCTGATGAGGCGCAAGGCTTATTCTTATTCAAAGTGAGGACCTTGACCGGTCCGACCTCCATCTCCTTGACGCTAAATGAACGACGTCGGTCAAGACGTGAGAATGAGAAGCTGCTGTGGGATTTGTGCTCAGATGATTTGCAACATCTTGTTCGAGGCCTTGATCACGTTCCTCGGATGTTCCAGAGAGACACTTCATTTATGAAGATTGCGGCAGAAGACGGCTAGATCTATCAGCCCTCGCCACACAAGGTAGTCCAGTAGATAGCTATAGAGATCAATGAGTCAACAGGGTCCTTGGAGGATTGCGATGATAATGTAGCCTCAGCAGCTATTCTCGTCCCTAATACCTGCTTGGCGACTGCTCTCATTTGACCCGATTAACTTGATGTGTCGTTGACGCAGGGTTGCTACCGTTGATAGGAGTGCCGTTCTCACGGTAAGTAGTGCTTAACAATCTCATAACGATGTTCATGAGTTCTATATATCCTGCAACTAGCTCATCCATCTCGTGGAGATGCCTAGTCATCATTGGCGATTCCTTGTGAGCATATGTTTGCATTACCCCGCCACCCCGCGATGGTGTGGCTGGTATTGTGGCATTTTTTGGTTCACGATCGGGGTAACTGATAGGCCGGCGAGATCAACACCGGGATTGTAACGAGAAGCGGGTTGAGGTCTTGGCACAAGCATTCAGTAACCCACAGCCTGCAGAGCAACGGCTGGGTTTGCATTGATCAAAGGGCAGATATTAATATCGATGAACTCTAAATACTCTGAATTGCCGCCAAACACAACCGGTTTGGACTCGCTTATAGAAACTCTCCGAATTATCCCGAGCATTTTCTTGATTACTCCTCTATGTACAAGCGGGCCCTTCAGTAGGAGTGGAAGATCCTTCAATTAGGTGTTGCTTCGAGCTTGAAACGATGCTATTAGAGAAGGCCTGGATGGCCTGTGGAAAGCAAGCTCAACGGGATGAAGTGTTTCTATTACAAAGGCTATGATAGAATGATTAATCAGGTATTATTAATCTAGGCAATTGAGGCAAGACATGATTTGGAGGTGACTTTGATGGGCGCTGAAGCGTCAGCATTACACAAAGACGTTTTCCAAGAGATACTCGATCTCTGTCGCCCTGTAGTTGTCCTCTTCAACAAAGGCCAGACCCGTACGGTTTACATCAAAGACGATGTTGTTAGGCTCATCCACCGTGTACAATGGCCACGTAGGACCTGTCTTGGGGCCGCTGCAGACATTGGGGTCGGTGTCGTGGATGAACGCAACCCACATCTTACTCATGAGGTCCGCCAGCTCGACAAAGGTCTCTGGCTTTCCTGCAAAGGGGTTGGTAGCATATCCCACTCCGTTCACGTTGTTGAACACGAACGCGACCTCTTGGAAATGGGTCGCTCCGTAGACGGCCGCGATGCCGTTGACATAGACGTTCCACAGGTAAGAGTAAACGGACAGTCCGGCGCCAGCGTAGGTGCTGGCCAGGAGCCTGCGGCCGCTGTGCTGTTGGTAGTCGCCGGCAAAGGCAGCTGCCCGCTTCCACTGAAGGCCGAATGGGTACGCCGCAGGTCGGCCAACCTGAGAGACGGGGATTCCAACATCGGGATCGTCGGGGTAAAGCTCCGAGATGGCGGCCACCTGTTCGCTGTCCAGCTGAAGGGCAGTAAGCCAGGCCTGGAACTGCTCAGTGGTGTTGATGCCCTGCTTTGCATACGCGGTGCCCTCATCGAAGTTGTTGCCGAGCAAAAGAGGAACATGTGCGAACTTGTCCGCAGCCAAGAGCTCGGATCCCTGGGCAGTGATGAAGTCGCCGTCAACCACAGCGCTGATGGTAGGCGGCGTTACGCTCAAGGGGTTGGTGCCGTTGTAGATGGCGTTGATAGTCTGCCAGGGAAGGCCTCGCAAGCAGCTCAGCTTGTCAGCGGCATCGGTACAACCCGTCTTGTCGACGAGAGCATTGAACCACGGCTGCCAGTCGTCGGCGTCGGCAAACCTCGCGATGGGACTGCCACTCTCGAGGATGGCGCTGCGGAACAGGCTGTTGTATTGACCATCGTAGGCGACGAGCTGCATGCCCAAGGAACGAGCACCCGCAGACTCTCCCCAGATGGTGACTTTGTCAGGGCTACCGCCAAAGGCGCCAATGTTCTGCTGGAGCCATTCCAACGAGAGGCGCTGGTCGCGGAGACCAATGTTGCCAGCACCGGCGTTTTGCAGCTCGTTGCTAAAGAGGAAGCCCCAATACGAAACACGGTAGTTGATGGATGCAGCCACAATAGGCTTTCCCTCCTTGACGGATTGGTCGACAATGTAGCTGAGGTTGTACCTCGGGTCGCGCGAGCCTCCGTTTACATAACTCTGTTTCGACAAAGTCAGCAAAAGTACCACGTAAAGGTTGTCTTACACTTGGCAGAAACTTACGCCGCCGTGAACCCAAACGCCAACAGGCAGATCATCTCCTGGCGGGACACCGGCCGGACGCACGACGTTGATGGTCAAGCAGTCCTCCGAAACGGGGTTTCCCAAGTTGGCAGTATCGGAGCCATACCCTATGCACATCCAGCCATATTCGGAAGCTGATCGAGTCCCCTCGAACGTCTCGTTGAGCGGTTGAGGAGCAGCGAACCGGAGAGGGCCAACGGGGGGTTGTGCATACGGGATACCAAGGAAGAGGTCCTGCGCATACTGCTGGTTCCGCACTCCGACGTAGGTCCCGTCTGAGAGGTGCACCGCAGGAGGTCCAGGCGGCGTGGGCTTGGGACGAGGACCCCAATAGGCGGGCGAGGAGGACTCGGACACGCCCAAGCACGACGAAAACGCCAGAAGAACTCTAAACGCGTGGGAACGCATGGTGGGCAAGGCTCAACGGGCGAAGAAGTGCAGCTTCTAGAATGCGGTGTAGAAGGAAAGGGAGGCTAACACCTGCGTGTGTCTCATGTCAGTCGCACAGAGGTTCAGGTAGGGAGATTTTGATCAAGCCCGTCGACGCTACTCGGGAACCAATCATGACATATCGTCTAGAAATTGCCTCAACGTCCGCTGCCGTGAAAAGAAATTTCCGTAAAGACGGCCTCTTAGTCCCTGCACTGCCCGGAATATTGGGTTACGACGACTCTAGACTAAGAGCCGTTTTGGAAAATAATCACCGGCTCTTCCAAGGCTCTGCCGATCACCCCTAGCAGACTTAGTCCATACCTTAGATTACGATGACACATACAAGAAGTCCGTACCGTCTCATTGCCCCTGCGGATGGCACTTGGCAGCCCTCCAACACGATTTGCGTGCTTCGGCTCAGGGGGCTCGATCAGATGCTACTACGTAAGTTCATCCTTGTGTCGCATGGCGAGAGCATGGCGAAGCTTCCCCATCGATCTCTCGGCCGAGGAATTCATCCATCACGGGTTCGACGGGTTGTGGCCTGATGCCCAGCATCCCCCGCAGATTGGTGCCGTAGTTGGTAACCGTCCGTTTTGCCGCTGCCCCCAAAGGCCTGGCAGAACATCGGAGAAGCATACCTCGTTGTGGTTAGCAGAATCGATGGTGAGACCACGCTACTGCGCAGTAACGGCGCAGCCAATATTCGTGTTGGTGAGTAGACTCTTTTAGTGTCTTCTAGAGCCCCGAAAACTCCATATGGGTACTGTTTAAACGAGATATGTAATATTGACCATCGGCTATGATCCTGGGGAAAATCGCTGGCGCACGAATGGGATCTCTCCGCTCAAGCCCCAGGATTAGAGTTCGGCACTAGAGACCGGTACCCCAGCCATCTTGTGGGCACATTCCCACATTCCTCAGCTGCCCCGGCATAGTTGGGCCGGCCTGGCAGGGCTAAAGGAACTTTGGTAGCAGAATCCGTTAACGAGACCACACACACCTTAACATTCTCATTGATTACAGTTGCGTGATGCCAGTGGACCCTTTATGCGTCTGTAGAGGAGAACGTGGTCCGTATGCGGAGACGCTGTTGGAGCATGGCGCTGGATCTCCGATTGAGATGGACCCCGAGCCAAAAGCCCATGGGAACGTCCCAGTCCTACCTTACTGTTTAAGTAACCAACTTCCTGTTCCCATCAGATCATTCCAAGACAAGTGTGGTTGCAACAAAACAGCCACAGCGTCAGTGGTGAGCCGTTGACTCTTGTGAGGCTGCTAGTTCCCTTGCATCCGTACCTCCCGGTGGATTTACAGACGCAAAACAAACTTGGCTCAGCGATCCAACAGTTCCGTTTGAAGTAAGTGCCCGTAGTAGCAGAAATCATACGTTGGTCCCAGCACCGCCGTGTTGGCGGCCGGCCTCGACTTTTCCACGAACCCAAATCTCCCGCTTCCGCCCGCCGTGATATATGTCGTGCACCGGTCGAAGCCTGATCTGTCTTTCGCCTGCCCGTGACGAGGTGTTCCTTGGGGCAGGTGGCGGGACTTCGTCCGAACTCCGCCTCCCCTCCCTGCTTCTCCCTTTGAGGGGGGGAATCCTATCGCCGACACAGGCAATACTCTCGCCGGTTTCGAGGGGGGGCACATAGCGTGAAAAGTCGGTTGCACTCCCCGAAACTAAGGACTGTTCATGGAGGGTAGGAGGCTTTCTGGTACCTGGGGGCCCCCTTGTTAAAGACGCTGATCTTAGATTTCATCATGTGCGATGCCAATGTATAATATGAGGGAGTGATGCACTTTCCGCGTGTGCGCTGACCTCGCCCGACTTTGAGCAGAATTCCCGGGGATCCACTGATTGACTCCCGTCCTTGTTTCTTACGACGTCTTCTATCATATCTCGTGGCACTGTGCATCTGCCGTGAGGTTGACGATGGTCGACGATAGAGGCACCAGACTCCTCGCCGTAACATGGTCTCTCTGTGTCGCTAGCGCTACGCTGCTTTCATTGCGTATCTATTGTAAGCTATGGCGTGGACGTGGTTTATGGTGGGATGACCATCTCTTGATTGCGTCAATGGTATGTGAAGAATGGCCGTCATTGTCCTACCCCCCCTAGCTCATAGTTGCAGGTGTCACTGGTGATATCCATCTCGATAAACTCCTACATCGTCTCTCTCGGATTTGGACGCCATATCGATACGATCAGTAGCGATAACCTCAAGCTCATCAACCTCAATACGATCCTCGTCGCCACGTTCGGAATCATCGCAACGACGACTAGCAAAAGCTCATTCGCCCTGACACTGTACCGCATCGTCACGAACCAATGGTTGAAATACTTTCTCATCTTCATCATCGTTTCCATCAACATCTCGATGAACTTGGTATGGATCTTTGGCTTCGCCAAATGCACACCGTTGCAACGAGTATGGGACAGCAGCGTGCCGGGGAGCTGCTGGGATAAGAAGAAGCTCGTCAAATTCCAGTTGTTTGCTGCCTGTAAGACTGCCGCGAAACGGTGTTCTCATGAGGCTTGCATGCTCACTTGCTTGCAGATTACTCCGCCATTCTCGATTTCGTTTTGGCATTCCTGCCGTGGCCAATTCTCATGGGCGCAACGATGCGGCGTCGCGAAAGGCTTGGTGTCGCCGTAGCAATGAGCTTGGGTGCTATGTAAGACTTTCGGATTCCACCCTGGCCACTTTTGCGGTGAACTAACATCGACGACAGTGCCGGAATATGCGGCATCGTGAAAGCTGTCCTGGTGGTCAACATGACGAGTCCAGACATCACCTACGAGCGCGTTGACCTTACGATATGGACTTTGACAGAACCTGCCGCCTCGATCATGGCAGTGTCTATCCCGGTCTTGTATGTGGTCTCCCCCCTCATCAAGCGTATTGGTTCTTCACCTCTGACACCGTGTAGGAGAATGTTGTACCGAGAGCTCAAGTCAACTCAACGAAGTTATGCACGAAACAAGTCACAATCGCATGCACTCGACACAGGAACGAGGAAGGAGGTCAGATCAACGAAGAGATATGGCCCGGGGTCACAATACGGCCGGAATTCTGTTGTTGTCATGTCCACCGGAGGATGGCAAGAATCGCAGGAAGCCCTCCAAGAGGCGGAGGGCGGCCAGGCATCGCCGCTCCCGGGCATGAACGGGATCATCAAGACCGAAGAAGTGAGAGTGCGGCATGAAAGATTAACAGGACTCAGTGAAGGCGAAAGCTCAATTGAGCTCGACTCGCTCAAGGAGGGTCATAGATGAGATCATGAAACCGACAGTTGATGAACACCCAGGCTGGACTCGGACGAAGGTTTACACTATAATAATTACAAGTTAGCGCCACTTGATACCAGATATGAATGATTTGAATAGAGATTGATTGGATATGGCGATCAAATAAACTACTCGTAGTCAACATGCAATCGTATGCCCGTGGGCGCCTGATGAGCCGACAATGATTGGGGAGAGATTTGAAACAATCGTGTGAGCAAACCTGCGAATGATATTCTCTAACTTCGCTGATGCCACTGAATTTGCAGAATGCTGCCAGAATCGATGCTACCAGAATCGATGCTGCCTTGTGGCTTTGGGGCCTTGTCGTCACTCGTCACCCGTCACCGGCTCACCGAATGCTCTCCATTATTGGCCTACCGGTGGGAATCAAAAGCCAGAATTGCATGCCGCTATATGGTGCCTAACAGAAAACTTGACACTATGTATCATTCCTATTTATGATTCCGGAATACCCTGATACTTGTCGAGCCTGGCGGAGCGTGGAGATAGACGCTTTGCATTTGAAATTAGGGACCTCGGTGAGAGCTAGGTAGGACCTCGGTGAGGCCAAGGTGACTTCCAACATCATGAGATCGGAGTTCCACAATAGCTAAGGTCGACCACACACAACATGTACCGATCTTGAGAATCTTTCACATCGAGAATCAGAGAATCGGGTTTATGTGCTAAGCCATACATTTTAACACCTTTGAGATGGAAGTTCTGAGCCAACGAACTCTATACTGTATGACATCGCGTTGGTTTCGCGATCAACGTCGTCCTCGACCTAGAAAGTCTTTACCTCTGATCAATTTAGGCCAAAAGAAGATAGCCGCTTTGAAACACAGCAGCTCGTGTTAAAGGAATTCGGTTTGAAAAGAGTGAGCTCATTTCTCTTTCAGCTCATCCCCTTTGTATGCCCAACTCATTGTATGGATAGGTGAGAAGATGCAGGACAAGACAGCTGCCCTCGATAAAGAAGCATGTGAAACCCAAGAGATCGACTTCTCACCTTAGATAATTGAGTAAAAGATGAAGAGGACCTCATAGAAGCCCTACCCACTGCAAAAATTCTGTCGCTTTGTCAGTTCGCACCTGCCTCACCTTTGCGCCTTTCTCCCGACGCACCTTCCCTCAACATCAGCTTTTCCCAACAGCGCCTTCCTCATCTTTACATCCCTCTGAATTTTCATCTTCGATTCTCACTCACACCCTCATCTCACTCGTCCATCCCTCCAATTTTCTCTTTTCTTCAACCCCTACGTGAGCCATCTTCTCAACTTCACGCCGAAGAAATCAACTATCGCAAGAACCTCCATCTGCTTGCCCACGAGATCCTTCTTCAGACAATCAATTTTCATCAGAAGATTGCATTTCTTCCTTATACACTCCAGGCCTCATATCCCTCTCTCATCCATCTATTCATCGCTCGCCTAGGTTCGTCTCATCCGCCACCGGTGTCATCCCTCTAACGAACGCCGAACCGACATCATGATCGACCCGTTCAGCGTCGCTCTCGCTTTTGCCGGCATAATTGCCATTTTGATGGCTCTCAGCTATCTGGGCAGTCTGATCTACCAGCTCTTTCGCGAGAACGGCCTGCTCGACCCCAAAAGCATCGGATGTCTTATCTTCGTCGTCTTCATCCTGGCTTCTATTCATCCTCTGACGGGAGACCACGCCCTTAGCGTCTTATCCAGCGTGGGCGCGGTCATATTGGAGGCTATCCGGGGGCTCAAAACTGCTGTCATGAGTCTGTCTGATACGCTTCGCCGAGCTTCTGCATCTCGCCAGCCGGCTTCGCATACAGACGTGCAGCAAGTTGCTCTCCGACAGCTCCCGGAGCAAACAACTGAGCAACCAGTTCCTACGCCCGCGCAAGAAGACCTCGAAAGATGCTACCGCCAACGAGAGGTGTGTGACAATGCCGAGGAACGTCTGACGAAGACCTTGAGGCAGTCCAACTCCTACGCATCGGAAGTCAGCGAGATGGAGGCGAAGGTGTTGGAGCTTCAGCACGCTTTCAATGTGCAGCAATCCCGTGCTCAACAGGCCGAACACAGTTTCCGGGAAGCAAACGCGAGACTCCTTGCACACGAGACAGATGGAGCAACCATCGCAAGACTCGAGGCAGAGCTGGAGTACCAGAAAGCGCAGGCCCACGACGCCGATGTCTGTCGGGAGGCGTCCAATTCACAAGCGAAGTACCTCCAGAAGAAGATCGACACTCAGAAGGAGAAGTTCCAAGAATATGCCCGGCGCAAGGAAGACCAGATTGGCGTGCTACGTACCGACATCAAGGCACTGCAGCGTCAGAAAGACACTCCCTCTCGGGTAGAGCTGTTGGCAACAGGAACCCAATCTGAGGCGGTAGAGACTGCTCCCAAGCCAGCCCAACAGCACCTCGAGGAACAGCTCGCCATAACCCAAGCCAGGCTTTCGGTAAATCAGGCATTGGCGACCTCGGCCACGTTCGGGCGTTTCATCAGCAAGACCCAGATGAACGATCTCAAGGCTGATAGCCAGAACACAGAGCACAACTTGTTGAAGGTCATTGTCGACCTTCGCGGGGAATTGGCCAAGGCCCAAGCTCAAGCAACTACTGCCACGGAGTGGCAAGTCACTCAGCAAGATATCAAGGCATCAACGTCGGCAGATATTCTCGCGCTCCAGACAGAGTTAGCCAATGTCAAGGCCGAAGCCAAGGCAACCATTGAGTCGCAAGGCGCCCAGATCCAAGAAGCCGCAAGCTTCAAAGCGGAAGCTGAGAGAGTGGTTGCTGATCTGCGAAGCGAAGCAGAGCAACTGCGCGACGAGAAAGATGGCTACAAGCAGCAGATGGAGCAAATGGTTGCCCTGAGCCCTCAGATTGCTATGTTGCAACAAGAGACAGAGCAGACACGGGTTGAAAGGGATACCCTACAGCAGCAAGTGGAGCGATTGATGGACCAGGCCACCCAGATTGCTCCATTACAGCAAGAGAGAGACGTTGCGATTCAAAAGGCCCAGCTGGTAGAGCAAAAAGCAGTGGAGATTTTGCAAGTAAAGGCGTTGCAAGTCACCAAGTTGGAGATCGACCTGCGCACTGCCCGCGACGAGAAGGAGAAGGCGGAGGAGGAGATCGAGGGATACATTGAGGAGCTCGCAGAGGAGCAAGAGAAGCTTCGGAAATCACTGGAGGCCGAGAGAGCTTCAATTCACACCATTGGCAACCTGAAGGTGGCCAATGATGATTTCTGCGCCGAAACCGAACGGCTGAACGTGGAGGTGCAACGCCTTCTCAACGAAAACACCAACCTGACGGCGAGGATGAGGAAGTTTGCCAACGAAGAGCTCCTCAAGGCCAACATGGCTAAAAGAAACAAGACGCAAGAGTTGTCCAACAAAGACGGAATCTTGGACCTGATCAAGAAGACCCACGAGGACGAACTTTTGAAGAAGGAGGCCGAACTTGCGAAGAAGGACGAGAAAATTGCGAAGCTGGAGTCTCAGTACTCCATGAGCTGTACGGGCAGGCTTACCTTACGTGACAAGACGAAGAAGGGACGCGAGGACCTCACACTCTTGGCCTCGAGAGTCAGAGATCTCGAGGACCAGATTCAAAACCCCAAGTCCGGCCCCAGACTCACTGCCCTGCAGACCGGAAGTGTTTCTACGGTCTTGCAGCAGATCGAAGAAGGCAAACACCTTCTCTCACTCACCTCAACTCCGGACAAGAAGCCTGAACGCGCGCAGTCAAGCTCAGGCGCGAAGACGATGCGACCGATGAAGCCACTTCCGAATAAGAGAAGGTCTGAACAGCTTCCGAAGAGTGAGGCGGGTCCTTCGTCGGTGATGGAGGAATGAGCGAGGCCACGAGCTTCGGTTTTTTATTGTTCAGTGCGACCAAATCTTTTTCTTGTTGTATTATACTTCTGTGACGAGGGCCGGCGAGCCCAGTACACGGATACGGACATGGTCGTGGTTTCGGCTCGGTTTCGTTTATACTAGGATGGTCACGATCAAGAAAATGGTCTACGGTTACGGTTACGGTTACGGTTATAGTTACGGAATTCCGCTATGGATATAATAATTGGTCGTGGTATCGAGCCGAACGGGTAGCTCAAGAGGACCAGGAATGAAAAGTTTTGATTGCACGATTGAAATCAAATGGTATTGTCTTTTTGTGAATGCGTGAGGCTACCATCCTACAGATCTTCCAAGTCCAAGCCGTCAACCTTGCCCAGGAAATCTCCCGTGCCGCCTCGTAACAACTCCTCGATGTCGAGATTACCCGACGTGATGTACTTTTCACTGACGCCGGCATTGACGCGCTTCGACAACAACTCGCGCAGCTGCGCCCTCATGGCTCCCATCTCCGCCTTGCTAATGTTCTTGTCCTCTTGTTGCTTCTTCTTCCGCTGACTTCCGCGACCCGTCCACGTCCCTGCCTTCTCCAGCTCGTCGCTGTCGTACTCTACACCGAGCTCCTCGGCAGCAGCCTTGACCCAGTCCTCGTCCTTGTTGCCCTTCTCCTTGGCGAGCGTCGCGTCAGTGAGCTTCTTCGCCAGGTCAAGTCTCGGCTTGAGGCGGGAAGCGATGCGGCGATCTATATCGATGGTGCGCATAAAGTACTTCTTCTTGCTCGAGTGCTTCTCGTGGACCTTGGCCGCGAGTCTGCGGGTCGGCACGACCTCTTCCGGCCCGCAGAGGATGATACTCAGACCCGTCTTCTCGGCACGCGCGGTACGACCGGAGCGGTGGACATACATGTCGGCGGCGCGGGGAACATGGTAGTGGACGACCTGGTCGATGCCGGGGATATCGAGACCGCGGGCAGCGACGTCGGTGGCGATGAGGACGGACGTGGTGTTTGCTTTTGTGGCCGTGAACTTTTCGACGGAGCGGAGACGGGCTTTTTGGGCCATTTGGGAGTGGAGGCCCATGGCGTTCAAGTTGAGGTTTTGGAGCATGGGGGTCAGGCGACGGACGGCGCTGATGGAGTTTGTGAAGACTAGAGTTCGGCGGTTCGGGTTGAGCAGGAGGATTGTGTAGAGGTAGAGATCCTGCAACGTGTTAGATCAGATCATCATGATAGATTGGGCGAGCGCTTCTTTCTTACCTTTTCCATGGCACCGCACTCGATGAGACCCTCCTTGAGACCGGCGGCCATCTGCTTGGCGGGGTTGGCGTCAATGAACTTTGGCTTTTCCTCGCGGAAGTTGAGCTTCTTCAGCAGATACTCCATGTTCTCCGTCTCCGACATGAGGCCCCATTTGCCCTTGCCAGCCAGCTTCTGCTGCAGTCCCTGGTGGAACGTCGCAGAGAAGACCAGCGTCTGTCGCTCCGAGAGCTCCTTCTCATCCTCATCATCCTCTTCGACAACCTCACGGTCAAGGGCGTCTAGGATCTCTCCCGCCTCCTTGAAGTGTCCCTCGCTCAGAAGCCTGTCGGCCTCATCGACAACCAGGTACCTGATTTGCCGGAACCCCTTTAGGAGCTCCGTGCTGGAGCTGATGACCTCCCACAGACGACCTGGCGTACCAATAACGATATCTGCCTTTGCTAGTTGTCTCTGCTGTTTGAAGACTGACAGACCTCCCGTCACCGAGCAAACGAAGGGCGCGTGGGTCAGACCGGCGCAAAGATTCTTGATGTGGTTGGTGATTTGGTGTGCCAATTCTCTTGTCGGCGACAGAATGAGCGCAAAGGGTGCATTATCCGGCTTCTTCTCGTCCTCCTTTCCCTCAAACTTCTCGAGCCATTCCTCCACGATGGGAATCGAAAATGCAAGCGTCTTACCGGAACCCGTAGAGGCCTTGCCGATGACGTCGTGACCGGCGAGAATTTCGGGTATCGAGGAGCTCTGGATCTTTGTTGGCTTGGCGAACTTGAGCTTAGCAATGGCCGCAACAGTCGCCGGGGAGAGACCGAGGTCCACCCAGGGAGCCGTGTCGATATCCTCCTCGGCCTCTTCAGCTTCCTCGAGAGCCTTGAAAACGTTGCTCTCAAGCTTGGCGTCCTCCGGCTTAGGCTGAGCTTTCTTTTGCTTCTTTTCCTTCTTCTTCTTGCCTTCGGGTTCGGCTGCGGGTGCAGGTGTAACGGCGTGTGTCTCATCGGCTTTGTCTGCAGGCTTGTCCCCCTTCGTGTTTTCCACCTTTTGTGCCTTTTGTTGTGCCTTGTGTTCTGCCTTGGCGGCAGCCTTCTTCTCCTTCTTGGTCTTCTTGGTCTCTGCCTTTGGTGCTGCCTCCGCCTCCTCCATTATTGTATCGGTTTGTGTAGGGGCAGACTCCGAGTCGCTGAAGCCTTCGAACTCGTCTTCGTCGTTCTCCTTCTCGTCGCCAGAGGGAACAGCAGCGATCTAGATTGTAGTCAGTCATGCATTGTATTCGAGAGGGCGAGGAAGAGAAGCATAGGCTGGAAGACATACAAACTCGACGTTATCCCCATGTTTGACGACATCAACACCCTCGATAACCTCCAAGCCGTAGAAACCCTCGGCATCGTCGAACATCTCGGGGACCTCGACCGTCTTCCATGGTAGCGCACTGACGGCGACCTTGCGTTTCTTCGGGGCCGCGGCCTTCCCGCCAGCAGACTTTTGGCGCTTCTGGGGATTCTGGGCAGCCCCAGAAGGCTGTTGCTTCCTCTTGTGTTGCATATCGAGGGTACTGGTATTGTCTATACAAGGAGCGCAAAAGCAATGGTATGAGAAAATGCCCCGCGAGTAATCTTCACATCAACCAAAAAAAAAAAAAAAAAAAAGTCGATGCGCATTTCGTCCACTGCAATTGAGCGCCGGCGCCGCTGCGCTGCTCGAAATTTTTGGCGGGCCCGGAAAATACTTCAGCCGGAAGAACCAGCTCCTAGGCGCCAGGTAATGCACAGACCGCACCTTAATTCAGCCCTACGAGAACAGCGCTGCAGCAAATTTTCTTTGGCGACCATAGCGGGCGTTGACCCCTCCAAAAAAAACAGTGCTGGCAATTTTCCCCTCCCCCGCCATTTCCGTCTCATATCAGCCCTCGATAGTTCACTTCCCGACTCTCGCTATCACTTCAAGATGGGCAAATCTTCCAAGGATAAGCGCGATGCTTACTACCGTCTTGCAAAGGAGCAAGGCTGGCGTGCACGCAGTGCCTTCAAGCTGCTGCAATTGGATGAAGGTGACTCATTCTACCCCGCCATCCCGTGACATTTTGACTATAAATGCTAAACGACGGTCCAGAATTTGACCTGTTCGCCAACGTAACAAGAGTTGTTGACCTGTGCGCCGCCCCTGGTAGTTGGTCTCAGGTGCTGTCTCGTGTTCTCATCAAGGGAGAGAAGTTCGGTCGTTCAGCATGGGAGGATCGTGAGGCCAAGTTCCGCCAGGAGATGCTGGGCGTCTTCCCGGCTACCCCTGAATCTGTTGTCGCAGGGCAGAAGACACAGATGGCGACTGCTACCGAAGAGACACAACCTCGCAAGGATGTCAAGATCGTGTCTATCGACCTGCAACCCATCAGCCCTCTCCCCGGCATCATTACTCTGCGTGCCGACATCACGCACCCCGCCACGGTACCCCTTCTCCTCAAGGCCTTGGATCCCGACTATGACGCCGCCAACTCCAAGAGCCAGCAAGCCAGCCATCGCGTCGACCTCGTCATCAGCGACGGTGCACCGGACGTCACGGGCCTCCACGACCTGGATATCTACGTCCAGTCCCAGCTTCTCTTCGCCGCCCTCAACCTCGCTCTTTGCGTACTGAAGCCCGGTGGGAAGTTCGTCGCCAAGATCTTCCGCGGCCGCAATGTCGATCTCCTCTACGCGCAACTCAAGATCTTCTTCGAGACTGTCATCGTCGCGAAGCCGAGATCCTCTCGTGCTAGCAGTGTGGAGGCCTTCATCGTCTGCATCAACTTCCAACCCCCTGCTGGTTTTCAGGCCAGTCTTGAGAACCCGCTTGGCGTTGGCCACGAGCTACCCAAGATGGTCGAGGAGAGGAGGAGCCAGCTGCCTGTCATTGCTGATGCGCTTATGCAGAACCCTCTGACTGGGAAATGGGACTCTGCTCCCACGGCGTCTGCGACGAGGGGAGATGGCCAGGTTGTTGAGGTGGAAGCCTACGACGAGACGGACGAGACGACGGATCATGATAAGCACATTAGATGGATTGCACCCTTCATCGCATGTGGTGACCTGTCGGCGTTTGACTCTGACGCATCATACCAACTCCCCGAGGATCACGTCTCTTTGGACCCCGTCCAGCCACCGACGGCACCCCCGTACAAGCGCGCAATTGAGTTGAGAAAAGCCGCTGGCGGAGCATACGGCAAGACGTCAATCAAGGCATGATGATTACGACAACATTTCAATACCAACATGGTGTCCGCCCTCAATCCTCATCCTCCTCATCTGACGGACCGTTGGGCATTGCAGGGCCGCGCTTCTCCAGCAGATACAGCTTCCCTGAATGTGACACGCCCCATTCCGTTGTCCCCAAGGCCTGCTCATACAACTTACTCGCTTGCGGCGAGGACGTCAGAAGCAAAAAGCGTCGCAAGTCGGGCCACTCGTCCAAGATCTCGTTCAAGCACTGCATCAGCCACGGCGCCAGTCCCTTGCCTTGATGCGTGGGGAGGACGTAGATGTCCGCCAGATACCCAATGGTGGCGTAATCCGTCACGATGCGGGCGAAGCCCACCAGTTCAGGGCCTTTCTTTCCTTCTAGAGGGTTAGGCAACGAACCTAGGGAAAAGGCGACGGAAGGCTTGTCGACATACCTGCAATGTCGGCGGTAGACTGTGGGAGTTTGTACACCCCCAGACACAACGAATTGTCTATCAGCCTCTTCAGAGCTACTTCCGGAACGCGCTTCGTCCACCACAGCAGCTCAGAATCAAAGGCATCGTTCACGGCGTTGAGGTCGACTAGCGACCGGTCAGTGGAGATGAGGTACTCGTCCTTATACCACTGCTTAGATATCTGATTCGGCATCGTAGCCCGCTGCCTAGATGAATGAATGAATAGAGGATGTAGTTGGAAGATACTTGAAACTCCCACCTTGGTCTGTGGTGCCCGGATCCGTACGAAACCTAACTCTACGAGGGTTGAGCTCGAGACTGCATGCGGAAGAGGGGGATCGAGCGGGAAGTTCAACCCCCGCCTCCGAATAAATGTCCGTCACCTCACGTCATGCCCGCCCGGACTGGGACTTTGCGAGCCACCCACCCCCCGTCTGTGAAGGGAATGCAAGTTTGGGCCGGTGAGGTGGGGTACCTAGACCATCTGCCGGGTTCCCTGCTATACCTCTCTCGGTAAGCTCGCTCCGGGTGGGGTCCCTTCGCTCCGCTGCTCGTCGCGGTCGCGGGGGCAGTTTTGTGGGACCTTCGGGCTTCAAGTGGGGTACATTGCTATGCCGGTCATCCCATCGGTGACCTCTTTCCCTATTACTACTGCCCTCATGCTTCCATACTCTCTTATTCTCATGATATTGCCTCTAAAAAAGAATGAAATTCGAGTACACAGCTCAAATGACACACGGAGAATACGGGTCAAAAGGCAGATCGTACTGCAGACTGTTTGGGTTTCGGGCTGCTGCCCCGAGGGCTGGGAAGAGAATGAAGCTTGTCGATAATTGTTGCAAGTCGGTCCAAATTGTGACAATGCTGGCAGTTGCAAGAGCGTTACAGGGCTTGATGACTAGATCCTAGTGATCGAGGACATGATGGGCTCTGCTGGCTATCAGCAAGGATGCGGACAGTCATTCAGCTTTTGTTCTCAGGAAGGAGGGTAGGCTTTGATATCACCTTGAGTATGAATGGGAGGCCTAGCTCTCAAAACCAATTTGATTCAGAGAGTGACCGAGTCTTAGAGAAAGCAAGCGACTCAAGTATGCGACTTCCTCCTACCCAGTTGCTAGGGTCAAAATCGTGAATCCAGCTGCCTGCGATAGAACGACCTCGTAAACGCGAATACGCCGGAAGAAAATAGAAGCCTTGAATACGTACTTGCCCTTTGAAATAGAATCGTACCTTCCGTCTTTCTTCTACCGGTCTCCGCCTATCTCAATCCCCATTAAAAGGTCGTACAATTCCCAGCCCTCCCTCCATCTCCCCTTTCTCCCTCCTCCACCCACACTGGACGTTGCCACAACCACCACAACCACAACTCAGGGCATTTGATGCCCAGCTTCGCCTTACCGTATTAGAACATTGCTCTAATTATTTATCTCCTTTGGCATGAGAGAATCGCTGGAGGCACCGCGCAAACACAGTCATCTACCGCTGCTGTTCAACATCGCTTATCCTTCAGGCCAAGCCACCTCCGAACCACTCAAAATCAGGCTAGACTCTTGACTTAGGAATCTCAGGTATACCCGTGAATATTCTCTGCACCTTCCTAGACAGATGCTAACTTCAAATTTACGGCAAGAACGTCATGATGTCCACTGACCGAGATGACCTTGAGCATTTCACCGCCGAGGTGAATGACGAGGTGTCAGATCGCCCCATGCGTAGTGTCATTGACACCAGAATTCGAAGCTTCTACAACGCGATCGATAGAGGAGACTGGGTCGCGGCCAAGGGTTACCTGAGAGAGGACGCCAAGCTCGTATGGAGTCTAGATAGCCCGGGTGCTATCCACAATGGTGCGAACTCGGTCATCCAATACTATCAGGATGACCAAGAGGAATACCAAAGCACTGTCTTCAAGCTCCTAGTCGTCGATAGGGGCAGAGCTACTTGCTATCTGGAGGCTTTCTGGATTGAGACAGTTTGCGAAAATGAGGTTGCAGCCAAGGCTGCATCGGAGTTCGAGCGAGCACGCATGGTCTGCATCTTTGATGTGGACGAGAAGTGCCTCATCAGACGTATCGAGTTCCGAGACACAGATCAAGAGACCATCACCACAGGCGGCGGCCTCAAAGGATTGAGACACGCTGCAAAGGAGTCTAAGAAGGACGTCGTGGTCATGAAGGGGAATTTCGGGTTTTAGAGAAGGTCTAGGGGCTTCACAGAGAGGGCGCCATGCCTCATAGCTTACACGAAATCCTTGAGGATAACAGATAGGCACATTAAAACATCGGTAAATCACAGCAAAGGCTTCCAAGCACGCTTTCTTTCTAGTTTTGATTTCGTGTCATCTTCGTGCCATTGCGAGCAAGCATGTGGGCATTCGTTATTTACAGCAATCTGACTACCTGGACTGATAAGAGTCAACTCACAATGCCGTCCTTTTTCCACATTGACAGCGAGCTTGGTGTCAGGTCTGTTGGAGCAGTGGGGAGACGATTCAAGATTCAGTCGCGTGAACCAAACTCTTGCACTGAACTCGCCAAAGTCTTCAATGTCTCATCCTATTGCATCAAAACATAGTGCCACTCGCCCAAGGTGAGATGCTTTCCTCGACTCTAAGACTGCCATCACCTTCCTAGGCATATAGAATTGCTCGATGGTGGATTCAGTGTATGCATCATCCCTCATGAGAAACTTGAAGTAATCGCTGATAAACAGATGTGTTTCACCTACGATGGATCGACACTCCGCTTTTTGGACTTGGGTTGCGTTGTCGATATCGAGGATGAAAATCTACTCACTGATGATGACCCAGCCTGCTCGAGAAACTCCATCTGCTACTTCGTGCACATGGTAGGTGACGCGGCCGCGGCCGGAGAGATTGAGTATGGGCGCGACTTCCAAATCTCGGTACTTGGACGCCATGTCGGAAATGTCGGTCTTGTGTTCTTTGACGATCTCGTCATCATTCTTGTAGATTCAACCCGAAACATTGAGTCTCATGTTAAGAGTCGCAACCTGAGCAAACGCCACTCCGAAATTGGGCCATCCGCGCTTGTTGCAGTCCTTGAAAAAGATTCGGATCAGGTTTGACATGGCAGGCTAGTGACACTGGTCGCGAGATTTGCCGGCTAGCTGAGATGCTTGGATTTTGTGTAGGTGAGTCCCGAGGGACACTGGTATCGACCAATTAGATAGATCGCGAAGGAAGTACGAGAGCGAGCCAGGTATTAGGCAGCAGATGGATGTTGATGTGTTGCCTCCTCCTCAGAAGGCCAAGCGGCTCATGCTTTTGCTCTTCACTTTTCCGGATCATGGCATCATTCGATATTTGCCTCTGAGTCTCGTACAATCATCCCTTGAAGTCGCGGGAAATCAAGAATCTCACCTATATAAATACCCCAGATCCAAATAAATCAAAGTCACTGAGATCACCATACATGACGACCTCGAGTGTCTGGTGAGGGCAACCCAAGCACTCCTTCCCTTTGTTAATGCAGAAGTACGGAGATATCGAGAGCTATAGACGCGAGCGCACCGCTGACCCCCCTTAAACTCACAAGGGCACGATATTATCGGAGCTACCTGTTTAAATCTGGGCCTTAAATGGTGTGAGAATACTCCAAAAATCAAGCTATATCAGTGGTGAGTTGAGAGTGTATGGCCATGCCGTACGCAGACAGACAAGGCAGAAACCGGCATGTATTAAAGCAAGTAGCGATGGGGCTGTTTGTCGAGTTCAACAGAACCACTACCTGCATCGAAACCACACATCTCCGACCGCGGACACATCACCAACATTCGCACCGTGATTAGAAAACTAACCATGCTACATCTAATTGGGTCACATGTGGTTGTACGAGGAAGATAGATTTGGGTCCTGGTTGTGAACATTGACAGAAGGAAGAAGATTGAGCTTGTAAGGGGTCTAGACCTGAGGCCAACAGAGGCATCCTGATGGTCAGCAGACTTCTGAATGTCCCTCAACAAGCCTAGAAGCACACCCTCAAAGCGAAGTTGCCATTTTTCTGTTCAGTCCTGAAGGGAAGTGGTAACACGAGGTCGTGACGCCACACAGTGCCTGTGCCTCAATTTCAACCTTCGTGATGTAAGGTCCATCATCTCGATCCTGATCTTGAAATCGTAAATAGGAAGGGCGCAAATCTGAACAGTGACTGGTATAATACAAAGAAGGGAGCATAATCTTTGTGCGACCTACCAAGCTCTCGTCTGTTCAGTCCCGGCATCTTTCCCGACACCCGCTAACGCGATAATGTAGGTTTGCGAGGGCTGCATCCTTTACCGATTACCTGCGCCGCCACATCTCCCAACTCATCACTTTACCGCCAAAATGATCTGCGCTCTCGGGCGTCACAGCTTTTGGCCTTGTTCTCGCTTTGTTGTCCTGTTCATCAATGTACCGACCCTGTTTGGCGTGACTCCCGGCTTTCCCAATCTGGAAGTAATCGTATCTCATGTTCTATCCTCCACTAAGGAGGCCCAACATCAAATGTTCCTAAATAATGCTTAAATGCCAATCTGAACTTTCCAATGTGGCCAAGTGAATTTTCGTGACAACAAAAAAGACTACCAGAACATTATCTTCAGAATTCAATCGACCAAGACTCGCCGAGAACACAGCCTTATCACACGCTTCATTGCATCGACCACTAGAAAAGCTCGCCCACTTATCTGTAGAAAGTAAGGAAGATATACCTTCGTGATGCGATACCCATCTAAAATCGTGTGTAGTGGCTGCTTCTGGCAAAACCGTTCGTCCTGTCCTTGACATTATCAAGGAAGTGAAGGAGCAAGGGAAAGGCACTGGGGTCAAATACAACAACTTGAAAGTTCGCCGCTTGCTAGAAGAGGCAGCTGAAAATTTTATGCTCGGATTGGCGACGGTTGATAAAAGTGTCCTAGAATGGCTTGCCAACGACTGCACCATGATCGACCCTTCACTCGACAAAAAGAGTCATTCAGACTACGTCATCCATGGAAAGTCCAACATAATCAAAGCACTTGAAAGCGACAGTCCAACTGCATATCAAGTCAGAACCAACAGATTTATCCCACTCTCAACAGTTGTCATACAGGGACAAATCTTCTCTTTCTGGGAAGGGTTAATTCGGGATAGCACGACTAAGGGGGCGAACAAGGCCAAGGAGGCGAGCAAGACTATAGAGGCGCTTAGGGCGGAGGAAAATATGAAAGGGGACTTCTACGTCGGCAAGTTCGGGGCAGCCTTTGTGATATGCCTCGACAAAAATGTCATGATCAAGAGAGTGGAGTTCAGGTACTCAGAATTTGTGGTGCTCGACTGTGCATTCAATCAGCTTGTCGAGGCAACACGAGCTAAAAAAGTTGATTTACACTTGGAAAGCGTCAGCGAAGAAACTGCGTAATAATTAGCAGAGGCATTGTGCAGTCAGCTGTCACAAGAAACAAGGTGCAATGACGGGACTCGGAAGGCGCAAACTCGATCATATGTCATTGGAAACATTGAGGAACTTAACTTTTGAATATGACATTAGCATGGATTGACAAAAAATAGAAGGAAAAAAAATCATTTCTTATCATCGTTAGAAGGCACTCAACGGCAAGTGGCCTCCGCTTTGCACAGACAGGCAAGCGTTCTCAAGAACGACTTCCTGGTGTTTTGGCATCGCAACTTCTTCAACGACATCCCCCAGCTGCATGTCCGGCAAGCTCGCTCTTCCTTATCCTACTCACTGGGAACGCGAAGGAGCCTCCAAGGGGCTGTCAACATCACTTGCCATGATTCCTCCTGATCTTCTGTCGCCCCACCCAAAACAACACGACGTCCATCTACGCTCTGCGCTCGCGGTTCTTTGCCATCATCCCATAACCTCGCAGAGTCTCTCCGTTGTCTGGTATCTATCCGAATACAGGCAGAGGCTCCCCATTGATTTCGTAAGCTGCAAGGGAGAGAAAGTTTGCGGTCATTGTTGCATTGCTAAACATTACTTCAGGTCTTCACCATGAATGGTTCCCCCGAAATTGACCCCGTCCAGGAAGCCATCCACTTCTGGTGCAATGACGAGAACGTATATTGGCTCGAAGAAATACTACATACTCATCTCCAACCCCTCATAGACAACATCAACGCCGGAGGTCTCCATAGCAGCTGGGAATGGTTCACCGACGACGCGACTCTAACGACAAGCATCAATCTTCCACGCTGCGAAGGAACAACCTTTGAAGGAAGAGAAGCAATCAGCGACTACTTCGCCAGCCAATACAATGCTGAACCCCGTATGAAGTTTGTTCCACTCCTTTGCACCTACGGTCAAGGCCACATGGCATGCCATGCATGGTATAGACTCGACGATGAACATGGCCTTTCCAGCCCTCGCGATCATCAGCTCCTCATCACGGCGGACTTCAACGATTACCACAGACTATTCAGCATGGAAATCAGCGAGTATACGGTTGCAGGGCCGGCGTCTTATATTGAGACAGTAGACAATTGCGTCGCTTGTAGGGCCATGGCTTCCATGAGGCGAGAGAGACAGATGGAAGAGGACGCGGATGATAGCATAGATGATGAAGCCTACTCGGATTGGCCTTATCGCAATGACGACCACGACCACTAAGGGTACGGGGGAGATTGGCATTATTACTGGCAAAATGGGTTCGTTATGCGATGCTGAGGTTGAGGTACGAGGGAACGTGTTTGACTTTGCCGTAGCATTCAATGTACAAGTTTGATTAGCTCAATGAGTTTACTGTATTCATGGATGATTCTCAAAACACGCCCGTGTGGTGAAATCACAGTCTTGCCTGGCGCCATGTTCACAGTCGTATTGATCGGACTAGTCTACGATTCACTGAACCTAGGTGAAGTGGGTACCCCAGGCAGGTCAGGCGAAATGTTAGGTATGAATCATCAGTCATTCTTTGAGGATGGCTACCTGGTGCTGATAGAAGCTGTGTAGGTTAAATTGTACCGCGAAACAAGTGAAATCCCAAGTCTGAACCCCCTTGCCCTGCTGCTTGGAAGCGCCGTCTTTGGCTCTCCATACACACCCGAACCCCAGGGGCTAATTCCGATTTCCAGGTCAAAAGATTACCATCCCAACACCCCAAGGAACCACTTGAGGCGATCGCAAGACCAGGAACGCCAGCTATCCTCCAGCGAGTACCAAGTCAGCGTGACATCGACTGGGTATCTCTCGGGCTTGTAGAGCTTGAAGTTACGCTCATCGAGGGCAGTGTGTCCGAGCTGGGCTGCTGGGATACCTCTCTGGCGGGCCATATCGGACGCCATTCTCTCCCAGACGAGGTGGATGAGCAAGACTTGGTTGTCCTTATAGGCGCCAAACCAAGAAGCTTCTACTACATCGGCCAGATAGTTGGGACTAGTCTTGGTCTGCAGGTTGGAGTTGTAGGTCGGGTGAGGCATCGGGGGGCAGCTGTGGAGGCCATGCATCTCGCAAACCATGTCACCGAGGAGCCAGAACTTGTCGCGTGGGAGGAACATGCTGGCACTCAGAGAGTGGACAGGAACGTTGCTGGTGTTTCCGTAGTAAAACTCGCCGGCATTGTCGAGATAGTCAAAGTAGGAGCGGTGCTCAGGTCCGCGGAAGTGGTTGAGGTTGCCAATCTCAATAGGGGTGTCCATGTCACACTGGTCGTAGCTCGCAGCAAGCCGAGTGGTAAAGGCATCGGCAACAGTGTTTGGCTCGCACTGCTGAGGATCAGCTTTAAGGAAAACACCGGGGGGCATGTCACACTCAGTTCCCTGTCCGATGGCCCTGCAGCCCTCGTACTCCAAGCCCAGGTCGAAGCTCTCCATATCGTCAGCCTCATCCACATAGTAGTCTGATGAACGAGTAGGCTTGTTGGCTTTGGCACTGTTGCCTAGGATCCAGGTGATATCGGCAGTGGGTCGAACCATGTCGGGATGCGTATCCATGAAGGACTTGGTACTCTTCCAGAGGAGCTCAGAGTCAGCGGCACCCTCGAAAGAAACCTCATTGACTCCATAGGCAATTCCGCGGTCTCGCATGAGACGGAAGACATCGACTGTAATATCACAGAGGAACTTGGTCTAGAACAAGAGCCTTGTTAGCCAAGACAAAGCAAAGGAGGAAAGGGAAGAAAGAACGATGCCTACTTACGCCAGGTTCGACCATCCAAAACCAATCGTAGGCCTGAAGACGCTTCTCTCGGGCAAAGAGTCCAGCAGACCAGCGACGTCTGTGATGGGCAGTCTTGATGAGGGCCTTGTCGGCGTTCACTCCCTAAGTGCGCACCAGACCAGCCTCGAAGCGACCGGGGTCAACAGAGCTCGGGATAGTCCAATGCTGCTGGGGGATCAGGTTATAGGTGACAGTCGAGGCAGTAGCGTTGGAGGTAGCGTCCTTGAACTCTTCGCTAAGCTCCTCATGGCTGAAGAATACCCAGTCGTAGCGGTACTTGTGGTTGAATCGCTGCTCGAGCTGAGCAACAGAGGCTACCATCTGCTCCTTTTGCTGCTCCGAGACCAGCGAGACAAAGGCAGCTCGTGGCGAAGCATCGTGAATGTGGACAGAACCACACAAAGCAAGGGGAACCTGAACAAGAGCCAGTGCAGTCCAGAAGACTAGAGAAGCACAGGATCGAAGAGACAGCTGGCTGTGCGCCGCCATCTTGGCCGCTGTATCGAGGTGTACGATCAGGGGTAAGATGTAGCCTGTAGGGGGAAAACAAGTGAAGGTGAGGGAGAAGGCATCAACTCCACGCCGTGACTGGCGCGAAAAAGGGAATCTAGCGGCGACGTGCGCTCGGGGTGGATTTGTTTGGATGAGGTTGTTGTGGGGGAGAAGGTTGGTGGAAGGGAAAGTCGAGATCGTGATGCTGACAGGAGGAGAAGTCGTGTGGGCGGCTGACGAAGAAGCAGTGAGGCACACAACCTCACTAGTGCCTCGCTTAAAATTCTTCTCATCTAGAAGAGAGGAAGGAGCGTGTATGTTGATGCCTCTTCAACACGTGATTTGGTGATCTGAAGACCTCACCGAGAGGGCTGCGCCTCAGGCGCCCAGGGCAGCTCGGTGAGGCCATACCCGGAAGATATACTCCTGAGACACGTGATTTCACCTGACGGCTTGTGTGATAATCATTAAACGCACTCTGGATGTTCATTTTCGAATCTGTGACAGCCTTCTAATTCCATGCCTTGAGCTCCCTAATCTTCACATGGCAGAACAGGAGACTGTCGAGCTTTTCTTTACCACAGCAGAAAAGCATCATTGATGTCAATGCCCAACTTGTCATCGCCCTCCGGATCTTTCAGCACCAAAGGCATCTGCTTCTGCACGAAGGATTGCTACCAATCCAAAGACCAGCAAAATGTTGAAGAGGTCTTGCTGGCTTAGAGTCAAAGAGGAACAATGATGCTGGCCTTTATATGCAAGCTTTGACCTGTGCGTTGATTGCAGTGTCAAGCATCCATGGCCCGCTGGAAACAAGACCTGGTTGGTTGTTCATTTTTGCTGCGGACTAAGGAAAATATGATAGGTTGATCTGACAATGGTCGGACGTAGGTGTCAGCAAGAACACCTCCACTATGTAGCACATGTATTCATCTCGTCCTTCGCGTTCCACTCTTTCTACCGTCGCTGTATGATACATCTCTATCTAGGAGGAACTCAAGTATTGCTGTATGTTCAAGACATAGGCCATACTGAAACAGGCTTCTTCCGTGCCAAGCATGAGGACTCGCGCCATGGTTGACAAGCTTCCGTACCATGAAAATACTTCCAGCACGTGCTGCCGCGGCAAGGGGGGGAATGTCGCCCATGACCCCTTTGGGGTCCATGCCGGACTCGAGCAAATAGTCAAGGACGTCCTCCCGCCATCTACGGGCAGCCCCGGTGAGACAATTGTCCCCCGAAGAATTGATGCCATAAAAGTTGAATCTAGTTGATGACAGTCCACCGCTGGATTCAAGTAGGTGCTTGACGATCTCCAGGTTTCCCCATTCGTAATGGGGCCGAATCACACCATTCAGCATATGATATCCATGCTCTTCATGCTCAAAAAAAGAACAGATGTTTTTGAACGCGTCCACTGATCTCTTTTTGTAGACTGCTCGGTAACGCTCGTATACTTGTTCATCCATTGAGTCAACGAGAACGTGTCCATACGGGAACCCAGCGAATCTGTGCTGGCCGAATCGGCTCGCGAGGGGGGTCTGTTTCCGATGGCGTCGTGAAAACACGGCACTGAGACCAACACCGGTGATGTCTATGGGGCGGTGGACATCCGAGAGATTTCAGCTCCGTAGGACCAAGTGACAGCAAATTCTAGCTTCGACTCGAATCGTGAAGTTCTCTGTTCAGGCTTATCTGGGAACCAGGAGTGTGGAACAGGGGGATCATGGTCGCAGCTACCGCCGACAACGCCTGCTGACAATTTATCTTAGATGGTGCAGTGGGCGCGATTCAGCCTGTTTCTCATGCTAATCATCAGCGTCATTCTCTCGCATTGATGTCCATGGCATTTACGCTCGCCGGTCTTGGACAATCCTCGCACTTCGATCTCGATTACGCAAATTCTCTGCCGTTTCCAGATGGGATATTATACGACAAAAACCGCTTTGCGGCACAGATATGGGCGTGTGGAGTCATGGACATACCAAAGTTTGATGAGGAAGGGTGGCTGCATTTTGTCTGTTGGTTATCCCAAGGATCTACGGCTCTTGGGTGCATCATGTTTGGTTTATTGGTGTCCTTCAGTGTCATGATATGGTTGGACTGGAGGGGTGGGAAATGCTTGGTGACATTTTGGGTGCATCGCCGTGGGAGCTGGCAGTCTGACTTTATCTAAATCCGGAACATCGTCTGGCTATCATAAAATTTAACATGCCATACGTGCGGGTGAGCCTGGCGAAGTTGACTGAGGTTCTGAGATGTCTTGCGGAGGGGGTTAGCAGTTCGGAGGAGTTGAACGACGTGTTACGCCAGCCATCAAGTGCTTCGCCGGTACATGTCGCTGAAGTCCTATCTGTCTAGAGATGACATTGTAGTAGTCGGGCTTGTCGGGCCATCCTTGTACAGCAACCCCAGTATGGTTTCTTAGATTTGAGAGTGACAAAAGCTGCAGTATAGAACTTTCACCCGTTTCTTAAATGTCAGTCATTTGCTGCGAAGAACCAGACTTGACTAGTCACACTGCTCTGAGTCATGCCCTTTTCAGAATCTTTTCGATATACGGTCAAGCGACTGTATCTGAGCTTCGAGTTCTAGGTTCTCCTGTCAGAGGATTGCATTACGATTCCCAAGTTCTGATGATAGCTTGACACTACTGAAATCTTATGAGCCAGTGGTATCTTTGCTGAGCGCGAGCCAATTCAGAAGCCTCTAGAAGCCTCCAAGCTGACTCTCTGAGGTCACTGGTGTCTGCCAGTGACACTAAACATGACATGCAGCGTGGCGCTTAAGTACAGTGCGCCCTTGGATGACATGACTTTGACATTCCCCACCAGAGGCCCGAGGCCAGGAACAAGCTCACCGCTGATCAAGAGAGGCCCCCTCCCACAAGTGATAAGAGAATCCGATTGGCGACGGTTCAAAGTTTTGCAATCGGATCATTAGCTATTGCAGTCTTCCAGTCGCTGCATTGTCTTTGAGAACTCAAGGGACAAGTACTCGTCCAGCCTGCAGCACATCGTCGATTCGCCAAGATGGCGTCAACCAACGGCTCCAATGCTCTCAATTCCATCACATTCCGGAACCACCGCCCGGGTGACATGGGCTACATCACCCACCGACACGGCGCAATCTACTCCAAGGAATACAACTACGGTGCGCTATTCGAGGCCATGGTCAGCCAAATCACGGCAGACTTCCTCCTCAAGTTCGACCCAGCCAAAGAACGATGCTGGATCGCAGAGAGAGAAGACAAGTTTTTGGGCTCCATCATGCTCATCGAGGACCGCGAAATAGCAGGCAGAGCGAAGTTGAGATGCTTCCTTGTAGAAAAGGAAGCAAGAGGGTCCGGCTTGGGAACGGAGTTGATACGACTTTGTGTTGAGTTTGCAAGGGAGGTTGGATTCGAGAGCGTTGGTTTATCAACTGATAACCACTTGATCGGGGCGCGGCGATTGTATGCAAAGTCCGGGTTCGAGTTGAAAGCCACCGAAGAACATCAAGCCTGGGGAGAGAAGCGAGTGGGAGAGACTTGGGAGTTGCAACTGAAATAGCCGAAAACACAACTTTCAATCACTATGTGATATCTAATGCCAGCGAGCCGCCCGAGTTGATCTCTCTTATTTTCCCTACACCTCTTTTTTGTCGCCAGTAGTTGGTAGCTGTCAGCACTTCGGGGCAGCCCTGCACTAGCCCGCCCCATCTCCTGAAGAATTCAGGACCCAGCTCCCAACCATTCAAGTCCCAGGCGTCTCCCCATATGACAAGCGATGATTTGGAGGGGGAGTCCAAGTCCAAGAGGTCGCAGACTAAAGCGTTGCACAGCTCATCTTCGTCTACCTCGCCTGACTGAATACCACGAAGAATGTTATCCCTCATCTTCGGTATTGGGAATAGGTCCAGCCATGGATGATGCTTGACAGTCCTCTGTAGAGCCGTTGGTGAGAGATGAGGCGGCAGGACCTCGCTGGATCCGGGCCGCTCGGGGCCTTGATGTATGAAGAGAGAGTTGCCATCGTCGCTCTCGATCAATTCTACCGGGATGCCTAACACCAGCGCATTTCTTGCTAGCGCGTCGAACGCGTTGAGTCTCGTGAGAGCGGGAAGGTCCCGCGGGGTAGGGAGCTGTAGGGTCCAGTTCGAAGAGGCTCTCTGCAGGAATTCGGCGACATTTTTGCGTATGCCGGCGCATCTGAGCAAATAGTAAATCCCAAGCATCTCTTGCATTTGGGACGAAGTCATGGGTCTACGTGCATTAGGCGCAGCAGCGGGGATCAGGCACATCTCGGCTTGAGGCTCTGCTGAAGCTGAAGCTGTAGTACTGTTGAGTGCAATACGCTTCAGGTGTCTCTTCTGCCCTGGTTGGATTGCAATATCAGCCTTCCTCGCCAACGGGATAGCATGTTTGACAGCGGGGTTGTGGAATGGACCTACGGTAGGCTCTTTGGTGAACCCTGTTCTGCCGTCTTCGTCTTTCGGCGGCGCTCGCAACGCCCGTCCAATCGTCTTCATCGTCTAGTGCCTCTACTTGCTTCGGCTCCATCTCGAGAATGATGTTTTCGATATCTTTCCGCGTTGATTATCGAGCATGCTGTGGGCGATGTTCTTTCAGAATTGTGTTCCTATGGGGGATTAATAGGTTGCTTACTCCCTTGTTGGCTGGGATGAACCTACTACGCCCAAAGGTCCAGTGGGACGTGCTGTGTCGCAGAAATAGATTGCTTACTCCCCTGTCGATGGGGCTTGCATGGGCAGCTTGCCATTCGCCCATCTTGAGTGTTGGGGGCAAAAAAGGAATCTTCAGACTTGTTCTAGGCTGGTTCGAGGTTGGTCTGTTCGGTCGATGACGAACCGGAAATACTCCTTTGAGCCTTTACTGCGTATGTTCTGTTTAAAGCCAAAGAACTCACGAGTCATCCACCGCGAGCTGGATGCAACGGAACGGGGGTTCGCCGCCATATTTGACAATACTGTCGATCGCCGGGCACTACGAACTGGCGACCTCGTACAATAATCTGTGGTGATTTCCTCGACAGAAACCCCGCCAGCCATAGGTAACTCTACGCGTCTGACGCAACCCCGAAGTAGCGAGTCTGTCGTCAGTTGATGTCCAAACATCAAGCAAGGCTCGCATGATTGTTAGAGACAACCACACAGCGCGCTCCACTACAGAACGGGGTATCTATGCACCGCGTAATGGTAGGAGTCGAATCACCATGAAGATCGAGTCGTTCTGGATAAGAAATTGCTGTCCGTAGATGCTTGTCTAAGCCTCAGAATTGACACCCCGAGGATGACTCCGTGAGTTTCGAGCCGACAGCATCCGCTGCGAGATGCCCAGGGAACCGTCGGGACGTCACCGAGATCTAAGGAGTGGTACGGGCACGTTGTCCCGGCCCACACAAACGCCGAGCTCCCGGCTACGTAGCTCCCGTCCTTCCATGACGGCCCGGTACAGGTATCTAGGTACTTTATCCCATTGAAGGGAAGGAGCGTTACCAAATTCAGAGTCCAGGCCGGACCTGCCCGACAAGGGTGTAAGCAACAAGGAAGTCGCGAGTTGGCTCATTGAGAATGCCGGAGCCTCTGATAGAATTTATGGCTGGCAATCGAGAGCCGCCGAGACTGGAAGTTCCCGAAGAAAATCCCAGCCAGCTCCGTTCTGTTGTCCTCCTTGATTCCGAATCTTCCGCTTTCAATGGCTTGCTTACGCCCCAGATCGGCTCGTTGGACTGGCTCATCAAGCATTGTACCCTCGGGCTCGTCGAAGTTCCCGCGTGGCACCTTCAGCCGCCCATCAGACCCCTGTTCTTCACATTCAAGCTCACTTCTGACCAATGTATTAAATCGCCTCTTCCCCTTTTATCAACATCTTGACGTTTGCTAATATCAGGAAGTCTCTCTACCTGCCACGGTTCAAACCCCATAGTCGAGCCATTTGCACGCTCCGCCCCAAGATGCCATCCTTCACCGCCGATAACATCCCCGATCTTCGCGATCAGGTGATTATTGTTACTGGAGGAAACGTCGGTCTTGGCTTCGAGACGATACGGCAGCTCAGCAAACACAACCCAGCCCGAATTTATCTTGCAGCCAGGTCCCGAGACAAAGCCGAAAAGGCTATCCAAGAACTCCAACAACAGAACCCCAAAACAACAAACATCATCTTCCTCGAACTTGATCTAGCATCTTTTAACAGCGTCAAGGCTGCCGCGGTCGAATTCCTCAAGAAAGAATCTAGATTGGACATACTCGTCAACAACGCTGGCATCATGATGACCCCCGAGGGCCTTACCAAGGAAGGGTATGAGATCCAGTTCGGAACCAACGTGATGGGTCCAGCGCTGTTTACCCAGCTTCTGCTACCGGTCATACGAGAAACGGCCAAGACGAACCCCGAGACGCGTGTCGTCATGCTGTCTTCGAGTGCTCACGCCCTAGCCCCGAATGATATCTACAAGTTCGAAGAAATCCGAACAACAATGCCTAACCGAGCTACTACCCAACGATACACCATGTCGAAGCTTGCTGACCTCCATTACGCCAAGGCTTTGGCAAAGCGAGAGAAACAAGTCAAGATCGTTCCTGTCCACCCGGGGATGGTTGCGACCAATCTTCACCATGCTTCCACCGGCATGTTTCTCAAACCTTTCCTGTATGCAGCCATCTTCTTCGCCACGCCTGTGGAGAAGGGTGCCTTATCGCAGATCTGGGCAGCTGTGAGCCCTGACGCCAAGAGCGGGCAATACTACGGTCCTACTGCTAAGGCGGAATCTGGTTCGAAGCTCAGCCAGGACCGCAAACTTCAGGAGAGCATTTACGGTTGGATCCAAAAGGAACTCAAGGGGCATGTGGAAACCATTGACTGATTGGTATACCGAAGTAGCGTACTATATCATCAAGTGGTAGGAAACACCGGACCCGGCGATTGTTCCGGCCGAGCGAGATATTCAAGCATATTCGACTTGGTTGGGTGGGTGGAGGAAAGTCTTGTTGCATTTCAGTCTGGGGCTCAAAGACATGCAATGAACCTGAGTAATGAATCAAAAGCGAATTCCAGAGACTTGATATGCAAAGATCGGCCAATTGGCTGCAAGTGATCGTTTAGTCTGACCCCGTCGACCTGCATCACCCCAGATCCCCGAACCGAACCGAACCGAGCCACATGGTGATCGCAAGGAACGAAAAGAATCCTCGAAGGAACTGCTTGCCAATGATTATACTAACAGCAATGTCATCGTGTGTTCCATGGACGCTCTGCATCGTTTCATTCTATTCGATTCCTGGAACAAAGGACCACCAGGGCGTCAGTCGCTTTAGCAGGATTATCATGGGTGATTCACCTGCAGCAACATCGGCCGAAAAGCCCCAAGAGACGAACTCAGAGCAGTATGGAAACACCCAGAGTGCTCTGGATCGCGTGATCACAGCCGCATCTTATGTTCCTCCTGAAATGAGCCCGATCCGTCGCCGCGCCGTCATGTGTGCCCTCTGCCTGACTCTTCTACTTAGCGCCCTGGACATCACCATCATCGCCACGGCCTTACCCACCATCGCAGCAACTCTTCAGGCCACGGCATCGGAGTACGCGTGGGTGGGAAGCGCGTACACCTTGTCCAGCACGGCATCCACACCGGTCTGGGCTAAGATGTCCGACATATTCGGCCGGAAGCTCACAACTATGACTGCGGCAGCAACGTTCATGGCGGGAAGCCTGATCGCGGCCTTGGCTGGGAACATTCAAGCTCTCATCGCTGGGAGGACTGTACAGGGGCTCGGAGGAGGTGGATCGTTGGTCCTAGTCACGATTGTGATTGGCGATATTTTCAAGTTGGAGGATCGGGCCAAATACTATGGCATGACTGGCATCGTCTATGGGATTGCGAGTGCGGTCGGCCCAGTACTTGGAGGTGTCTTTACACAGACGATTGGATGGAGATGGTGTTGTGAGAAGGAACCCCCAAATACAATACGGAGTGGCATGGAACTGACATTTGATAGTCTTCATCAACTTGCCGTTCGACGGCGTTGCCCTGGTGGTGTTATTCTTCACCCTCAAGGTTGAAACCCCCAAAGAGTCATTCATTGCCGGTCTTCGGGACCTCGATTGGATTGGGTTCCTTCTAATCATAGGTGGCACAATCTGCTTCCTCTACGGCCTCGAAACAGGTGCTGGTGGCATCGTACCCTGGAACTCTGCTTTGGTCATCTGCCTCATCCTGTTTGGGGGCCTCATTCTCGCGCTCTTCATTGTATGGGAGGCTCGCTTCGCGAAGAACCCCGTTATTCCATTCCGAATCTTCCAAAAGGTCACCAATATTGCCTCTTTCACCCTTGCTTGCATCCACAGCTTCGTATTCATTGCATACGACTATTTCCTCCCGCTGTACTTCCAAGTTGTCCTTGGTTTCAAACCGATCATCGCCGGAATTACGCTGTTTCCTCTACTCATTCCGCTCACGGTCATGACAATGCTCGGGGGGCTGTTCACCCGGAAGACTGGTAACTACATTATCCCCATCTTCTTTGGTTCGGCGCTCATGACTCTCGGGAATGGCCTGTTCATCAGCTTTGGCATCAGCACGGAATGGGCCAAGATTGTGGCATTTCAAATGATCACTGGGTTCGGTGCCGGTGTGCTCTTCCAAAGTCCCATGATCTCAATTCAGACTCACACGGAGCAAAAGGATATGGCGGCTGCTATGTCGGCCTTCAATTTTGTGAGGTCTCTCTTTTCTTCGATGTCCATTGTTATCGGGACAGTGTTGTTGCAGCATAACCTCGGTGGTGGAGAGCTGACGGCAGGGAAGCTTGGTTCTGAAAATGGGAACGATGGAACTTCAGGGGCTAGCAAGGCTATCTACATGTCTGCTTTGCGTGTGATGTGGGCATTCTTTACTGGCGTTTCTGGTTGCATGCTTCTAGCTGCGATATTCATCAAGCCGAAGCCGAGAAAGTCAGGTCAGCCCAATACAAGTTCATAGAAATTTCTCCAGACATTCCAGTAATTGAATAGTCTTTCAGAGTACTGTTGCGTGTCTCGGCATTGGAAATGGTTTCAAGGGCAGGTACTTGACTTCTTATGCCGACCGACCAAACTGAATTATGAGTCACGGCGATCATGAGCTCTAGGGGAGACAGAGTACAGGCGAAAGAATATATGAGGTATAAAGTAGATACAAGAATAACCGCCAACACCTTAAATCCTTAACATAGAAACAGTTGTGTTAGTGCGGATAGCACTTTAGTACTTCTTCAAGTCGAAGCGGTCAAGGTTCATGACCTTGTCCCAAGCAGCGACGAAGTCCTTGACGAACTTCTCGTTAGCGTCAGAGCTGGCGTAGACCTCAGAGATGGCACGGAGCTCGGCGTGGGATCCGAACACGAGATCGGCGCGGGTGGCGGTCCACTTCTCGGCCTTGGTCTTGCGGTCGACACCGGTCCAGGTCTCGCCCTCGGTGTCGGTCTTGGACCAGACGGTGGAGATGTCGAGCAAGTTGATGAACCAGTCGTTGGTCAACTGGCCCTTCTTGGCGGTAAGAACACCAGTGTTGGATTGGTCGAAAGTGGCGCCGAGGGCGCGGAGACCACCGACGAGAACAGTCAGCTCGGGGGCGGAGAGGGTAAGCTGCGAGGCCTTGTCGACGAGGATCTCCTCAGTGCGAGCGCGGGCGGTGCCCTTGCCATAGTTGCGGAAACCGTCGGCCTGGGGCTCGAGGTAGTTGAAGGCGCGGACGTCGGTCTGCTCCTGGGTGGCGTCGACACGGCCGGCAGTGAAGGGGACGGTGACGGCGACACCAGCGTCAGAAGCGGCCTTCTCGACGGCGGCGGCACCACCAAGAACGATCAAGTCGGCGAGGGAGACCTTCTTGGCACCGGTGTTGAAGCTGGTCTGGATCTTCTTCAGGGCGTCGATAACCTCGGCGAGGACGGTAGGGTTGTTGGAAACCCACTTGTTCTGGGGCTCGAGGGCGATACGGGCACCGTTGGCACCACCACGCTTGTCGGAGTGACGGAAGGTCGAGGCGGAGGCCCAGGCGACGGAGGCGAGCTTGGAGACGTCGAGACCGGCGGTGCCAAGAATGTCAGACTTGAGCTTGGTCACATCAGCATCGTCAATAAGCTCACCCTCCCTAGCGGGAAGGGGATCCTGCCAGCCGAAAGTCTCCTTGGGGATCTCAGGACCGAGGTAGCGGGCGACGGGACCCAAGTCACGGTGGAGAAGCTTGAACCAAGCCTTGGCGAAGGCGTCGGCGAGCTCCTGGGGGTGGTCGAGCCAGCGGGTGGTGATGTTGAGGTAGGACGGGTCGTTGATGAGAGCCAAGTCACTGGTGAGCATGGTGGCCTTGCGGAACTTGGTGCTGTCAAAGGGGTCGGGGTAGTCGAGGGTGCCGTTGACAGCCTCCCACTGGTGAGCGCCAGCAGGGCTGGTGACGAGGGTCCATTTGTTGTGAATGAGAGACTCCAAGTAGCCGTTGCTCCATCTGCAGGTACAAGGATTAGCGTCGGTGTGTCACTGCATAATCACCCGGTGTGGTTGGTGTATAAATAGCTTTTCTTGGCCTCATCGTTTGTCGCCTCATCATTTCTCCCATGACCTTCTCTTTCTCTCAAAGGCGAGTATTCGGCAAATGAGAGATACAAGACCTCTCAAGAGTGAGTGAGAAGAGGGGAAATGGGAGTGACTGGAGTGCCAAGACCCTGAGGGGCGCAAATCATATGCAAACGGAAATAGACTCATCACAATCATGACTTACTTGGTAGGGGTCTTGGTCCAGACAACCTCAAGACCACTGGTCATCTGGTTGACACCGTTGCCATCGCCAACGCTGTTGTGCCATCCGAGACCCATCTCGCCAAGGTCAGCGGCCTCGGGCTCGCCTCCAATGTTGCCTGTGAGAGACGCCGGTTAGCATTTGCATGCTCCAAAAGTGGCGGTGAAAATCGTGTGTTCCCGGGGGTGAGCCGGAGCTCTCTCCGGAGACGCTCTATTATTGCGCGTTCGTCCGACTAGCACCGAAATGGTGAAGAGAGCACGCGTGAATGAGGTGCAACTCACTTGCAGGCACAGCACCGTGCGTCTTGCCGAAGGCGTGTCCACCGGCGATCAAAGCGACAGTCTCCTCATCGTTCATTCCCATGCGATCGAAAGCGACGCGGATGTCCTTGGCCGAAGCGGCGGGGTCGGAGCTGGCATCGGGGCCCTCCGGGTTGACGTAGATGAGACCCATGTGGGTAGCACCCAGGGGCTTCTCAAGCTTGTCGGCGCGCTCGTTGATGTCGGTGCTGCCATTGTAGCGGACATCGTTGCCCTTGGGGACGAAAGTCGTCTCGCCACCCCAGTAGACGGACTCATCGGATTGCCAGGTATCGGGACGGCCAGCGGCGAAGCCAAGGGGGGTGAAGCCCATGGACTCGAGGGCGACGTTGCCAGTGAGCAAGTACAAGTCGGCCCATGAGATCTTGTTGCCGTACTTTTGCTTGATAGGCCCTGTAAAACATGGAAGAGGTAGGATTAGCAAACGTTTCTTCTCTCTCTCTATCTCTCAAGAGCCCCACAACATCGCTCTATTCGCGCCATCGAGCCAAGTGGATATCGCTACCGAGTCGATGATGCAAGTCGAACATGGGTGGGCCGAATCACAAAAGAGCGCATAAGGATGGGAAATCTTACACAGCAGGCGGCGAGCCTTGTCGAGGTTCTGGTTGTCAGGCCAGCTGTTAAGCGGAGCGAAACGTTGTTGGCCCTGCAGCAGTCCAATATTAGTAAACGCCAGTCCTCAAGAAGAATCAAACTGATGCAGAGATGTGATAAGATGCAAACAGCCCAGGTCCATATTTCGTGACGCGGTGCGAGTGGAGAAAAAGCCGACGGAGATGCTTTAGCACCTCTTGGCTTTGATCCGGGATAGGACAAAAACCTCCGTCTAACCAATTGATCTTCCAACGCGAGACGAATAGGACCGCGAAGAGATGATCAAGTGCAACGGTAGGCAAGGAATAAGAAATATGCTAAAATGGAGGGGGGGTTACAACGCGGTGTTTCTTCCAGCTACCTCGTGCCAAGTGGGAAAGCACTAGGAAGACCGGGAGAGCGGGGGGGGGGGGGGGAGGACTTTCGGGATAGCATAGCCAAAGAGAAGAGAGTAAAACATAAGCCAAGAGGTGCAGTGAAGAAAAAACGGCTCACCATTCCACCGCCACCTCGGCCGTCAATGGCGCGATAAGTGCCGGCGCTATGCCAGGCCATGCGGATGAAGAGACCGCCATAGTGGCCAAAGTCGGCGGGCCACCATTCCTGGGACTCCGTCATCAGGGCGTGGAGGTCCTTCTTCAGAGCCTCATCTGTCGTGGGGTGTTAGTGAGGATCCTCCCACACATCGTTTATTCTTCCCCCTCCCAATAGAATCTACTCACAATCCAGAGAGTTGAAAGCCGCAGTGTAATCGAAATCGCCTCCGTACGGGTTGGTCGCGGGCTGGAATTGGCGAAGAGTATCGAGTCTAAGCTGGCAAGGCCACCAGTCGTGGCTGCGGGTGCCGCCGCCAGCCTGGTTGCTGATTCTCGAGCATCGGCCGAAGCCCTCGGCCGTGTCTCTCTTGGGGAGCTCGCTGGTGACGGAACCATCGCGTTTGGCGAAAGGGCAACCCTCAGCCGTGACGGCGGGCAGAAGAGCAGAAGCTGCCAAAAGGCAGCTTGAAAGTTTGGCGTGCATGTTGACAAGACAGGTTGATCCAGAGGACGTTCAAAGAAGGAATGACTAGGTGAGAGTGAGACCGGGGGGTAGCAGACTCAACGGGTGAGAGATGAGTGTGTTCCTGAAGAAGAGGAAACAGATCTTTACCCCAAGATGGGACGAACCCCAGGACATAAGTAATAAACTGTGACGACCTACGACTCACGAGCAATGACACGGTTTCTGGGCAGGTACCACGAGCCACGATGGAGCATCTCCATGTGGGAATAATTTGATTCCAGAACTCCATGATTAGTAACAATACCAAGACCTGCGAAGGCCGCTTCCAAGCCCGGCGTCCCCAATGCTGCGCAAGGCATCGCTGACGGGGGCCTTGGTAATAAGCTTCCTACAACGGCAGTCGAGTCGGTATTGCGCACTAAGATGCCCCATGGCAAGGTTTGCGATCCAGAATAAGCGCCTGGAATAACAATCTTGTTTGATTAGGATGGGCGTGAACATACGCAGATTGGCAGATGGCTCTTTGGTGTGGTCTGGTCCGCTTTTCACACTTTTGGGCGGGGATTGTGTCCTAAGCGATGTCCATATGGGTGAAACTTACGGCAACTTGTATGGAGAAGACATGGGGCCCAAGGAGGAGAACACACCAGGATGGAGTTGGCGTGGCCGGGATTATGAGTTCAGATGTTGATCCATAGCCAGGCATAAGCTAGGGAATCCGGGGAGCTGACGAGCTGTGCTCCCTGCTCCGATGGTCAACAGTCAACAGTATGATGCGGGCCGGTGCCAAGTTACTGGGTGACTGGAAGAGTAAGGTAGTATTTCTGTAAAGCCTGCAATAATTCACACCAACCGCGACCAATTGTGCGATGACAGTTTCCAAGCTGCGGGAGCCACTTTTGAATCTAATAGACTTCGCCCCCTAAACTCCGAAGAGCAACAAATCGGATCATATCAACCCGCCCTCTCCCTGCTATATCCTGCTGTACCCTGTCTGTAAACACCACTTAGAAGTTAGGACTGCATATACACTTAGCATGTACGGAGCTGCCCGCGCGCAACGGGCTAATTGATGCCTCCGTCATTCATCTGGCTTCTGCGGACTTGCGACTTTGTTCCTAGCGAAGCTCCTAGAGAGTCTCGAGAATCCATGTCCCAGCAAAACCCCCCGAATGCAATGCCGGGTGGGAGACTAGACAACCTAGCTGTAGACAACCTGCCATTACAGGTCTAGACTCTAAAGAGTCGCACAAGGTTTTGGCCCAAATCGCGACCACCCAACATGGGATGAAGGAAGCTTTTCATCAATCGTGCATTGACTCAGCCCTACCTCCCTCTGGCGGCGGGCAAGTATTTGGGCGTGGAAGGAAGCAAAAGCAAGCCTCTGGAGGGGAGGATCTGGAACCCGAACGCCTCCCCCCTCCTAGACGACCCTCCTCGACGATCCATCCCCGCGCGCCGGCCGGCCGTTGATGGCGGCCTTCAACGGCCTCGACTGGAACGCACGGCACAGAAACACTCGGAACCACAGTCCATAGACACACTGCAAGGTGACACCACCCACACAGACATGCGGGCGGGATGGGATGCAGCCAGGCGGCGTGGCAGATCAGCACGCCAGCTGCAAGCACGAAAGAAACCCTCGACAGGCCGGGCCAACCCAGCCAGCACCACCATCCTGAACAGGAAGGCTAGATTTGAGGTACGCGAGTATTCGTGCATGCACCTTACAGTAAGAGAGCTGTCGGCCGAAAATCCTGCGACCCCGGCTGTGCCCGTGCCAAAAGATTGCCCCCGAGTAATACTGTATAGCCACATCAGTCACCCCGTCCACCTGTTCTGCCAAGATGCTTGGCGAGGTGGCTTCTCATCACATGCAGAGTCCCCTTGGGCCTTGGACACGCAACACCATTCCCTTGGCTTGGAACTGCGAACCCGGAGGCCCTTGGGAGTTTGATGGGGTAAGCCGCACTGGGAAGCACGGCGACAGCAGAGGTAGAATCTGACGCTGGGAGTGGCTGAGATGAGAATGAGATTGCCGCCCTGTCAACTACCGTAGCGTGCAACTCTCTGAATCACGTTTATCCCTGTACACTGGTTTTGCTACTCGGCCGACACCCACTTGCCGACGGGTCATGAGCCTGTACTAGAAATGTGTCGAACCACATTGGCTGGGCACTGCACACTTAGTTGCCGGAAACATTACCCTCTTTCGTCTCTGCCGTACCAAGTATGCGTCCGCGGTGTCCGTGGCATGCTATAATCTTTTTCCTCCACAGACCACTGTCCATGTCCACCCCAACACGTGCACGACCAGCTATAGTTACCTATACGAAGGATGCAGTATTGAGGGGGCACGGAAAGTTTACTTTTGCGATATCATCTCGGGGAACGCCACATAGCATAGGGGGGAGGGGAGCACGGGCAATTCAAGAACTGGGAGATTTGTTTTTCGGGGTTCATCTCACACCCTTCCACGCGCGCAAACTTACCAATGATGAATCATATCGCTTTTCCCCCTCCCACTATACCAAAAGTAAACTTGGAAACCTTGATCGACTCGGCTGCACCCTATTGTGATTATAAACTGCCTCAATTCTATAGGACGCCGGTCAAAGCCGTCAAGGATCACAGTGATAATAGACACGTTCTTCACTCCGTTCAACTTACCATTGTCTTCAATTGACTTTGCTCTAGGATGCCGAGGCGGACGACATTTCCATTTGGGAAGGACAGGCAAATGCAACCCGTGATCCATGTGATCAATTCTGCCAGCTTCCCTTGGAGTTGCATGCAAAGTCAAAAGTTTCCCAACTCACAGACCTGAGCTACTAAGTCAATTTTCATCGGACTTAATACTACTCAATATTATTCCTCTTCGGCGATGAACCAACTTCAAGGGTCAGCATAATTCATCATAGAAGTTTACTATTTGGCATCCAACTACCTCACTGCCGAGTTCATGCAACATGATTTCGTAGTCACGAGTGATATCCAACAATGTTTGTAAGCTCAAGGAAGTGTAAGTGAACCGATTCCCGCTCAGGAAGCTATGCCCGTCTCGGCGTTTGATCATGGGCTTGTATCGGATTCAAATGGCATTGGCTTCGTGAGGGAAACTCCGTCGCGGACATGTTTACATCCGAGAGCAATTGACTAGATGTTCTTCAAGTCGTGAACACTTGTGTCCCATATCGAGCGAGCCCTTACTAACATTCGTTGTAATTGTACTCCAAAGTCAGAAACCAGAAAGATTACCGCCTTGTCTGGAAATTGTAAGACAAGACGTACAAATCAGATGCCCACGTTCCTCTGCCAGTACAGACGAAGATGAAAATAGCTCACAGCACCAAGATACTCAAAGAAAGCAGACATGTCGTCGACCTGATGTCGCAACTCAAACCAACGACGCGATGCGGACTAGGTTGAGCTGTGCATGCCAAGCTTGAGGGCCCAACTCCATCACACTGCATAAGCGGGTGATGCTCTCTTCTATTTTCAGCTACCAATAAAGGAGGCTCGGTTCGTCAGCGCTCCTTGGTCTAGTCGGTATTACATCCTTTGAAAGTGAGAAGTGGCGCGATACTCGCTTTAGACTCATCCCGAACAACGATGTGCATCAATAAACTAGACCTCTTGTGAAGATACGGACAGACGTTCCCTGTGCAACGATACAGGATGGCCTGCAAGTGAGAGTTTCTGTGATGCTACCCTTACCCCGAGGCGCAGCAGTAAGCTGTCAGCACCCAAAGGATTGCGGGGCTTGGAATCGATCCGAGTAGCTGTCACCAAGGCACATAAGCATGCCAAGTAAACTAACCGCTCGGTCAGACAACGGTGAGTTCAGCTTGACGACCTGGAGAAGTCGGTAAGTATGAGCCTGCCCGGTATCCCACCAACTCCGGTCCCATGAATCCAGTATACTGCCAATATCCCACGTGTCCCTCCACATGACCCGGCGCCGCGGGCCCGACCTTTGACAGAGTCCGTGTCCGTCCGTTAAGGGGGCCCCGCCCGGCCCGGCGCGCTTGGCAGGCCCGAAAGGGATCCCCGAGTCATAGGCCAAGTCTATCCCACTGGGAAGCCGGCCGAAATAGCCCCTTAAACAATGCTTGATAAGTTCACGGGCACTGTTTTCATGTTTTCTGGATTGATATAGAAACCCGCTTGTTTCATCCGAATTGGAAAGCAGTGCAATCATTGCGAAACTTGGAACGGACATGGGATGACTCGGGTATCCTTGGCTAATCTCAGGGGTAAGAAAATAGAATCCAGATTTCAGATTGCCGGATCGATCCATCTTTCTATAGCCCGTAGCAAAAATGATTTGTTGTCTTGTTCGCCAAGAAGAACGTGATTCTGCAAATTGCCTATTATAGGCCTGCTAGCGACCTGCAAAGAGCTTCACGGTGAACGATTTGTTTCTGATTGAATCACCTATGACTATTGCCGTAGCACCAAGCTGCATCACTTTGACTGGGCCCCTGAGCGCAAGCCTCGTTCAAGGCCGTCAATGAGCCTCCTGGCAATGCGCGCGGGCTCCCCTGATCGACCCCTTTCCGTCTCTTCCTCGAAGCTGCATCGCTCCGTCCACCAGTCTAGCCACGTCTCGGCCCGCGCACCCTCGTCTGCCCGAAGAAGCCCTACGCTGACGTCGATGACATCTGGTCGCCAACTGTCGCGCCAGAATATCGTTGCACCGCAGTTACCACAGAATTCACGAAAGACACCAGGTGAGGATTCGTATGTCTTCACGACCCCGGCGGGCAAGTCTGCGAAGTTGAGAGGGAGGATTCCGGACTGGCCGTCGTCTGGTCCGGGGATGTGAAAGAAGATGTTGCATCGGGGGACGAATGCCCAGGTCTGAACCTCAAATCCGGAGATGAGGCGGCAAGACCGGCAAGCACAGGTTCCAGCCAAGTACTTTGTGCCGTTGCTTCGAATCCACCACTTGACGGTGTCGGGGTTCTTCATAAACTCGGCGGAATGTTCGACTTGAGCATATTGTAGGTCGGGGAAGCCGGAGTGCGGTAGATAGCTTTCTTCGGTTGGCCGTGTGATGTGGTAGCTCACCCTGCCACAGGCGCATGAGGCGTGCAGAGAGTCTTTTGAGAAGCCAGCTGGCGTGGGAGGAAGCTTCGTCGTGGACTGTGATGATGGAGTGACCGGCGTTGTGGTCGATTCTAGCCGCTGTCCATCAATCTCGGACAGCCATATCGAGATCCCGCCGTCTTTGGTATCGGAAACGCCGGTGTGCCTTGCAAAACGCGCGTCCGCGCCAACGTCGTCGGCCGTGTTATGCAGTAGGACGCCAGTGGCTGCTTCCCACACAGTCACTCCATCAATATCTCTGCGTCTCAGGACATGGCATCCGCACGTGCTGCAAAAGTATCTTGTCCACCCGTCAACGCCATGAAACGCAGTCGTATCATCCGTTTGATGAGGTTCATGAATGGGGTAGTAAGAGGCGCAGAGAATGCCTGTGGCGTGTCGATCAACGTCGCCATGGTTGATGGACAACTTGAGAGTCTCTCCGTGAGCAACGACAGACTGAACCTGCTGCGAGACGCCGCCGCAAAGGCAGGAGATGTTGAATGTATTGGGTGACATAATGGCTTTCTTTAACGTCAAAGACTTGGAAGTAATTATGCTGCAAGCTGCAGCAGGCGAGTGATTTATATGATGAACGATCTCTACTCCACGACCTTGACATCGTACGTGTAATGAATGGTTCAAGCTTGGATAAGCTGTCAGCAGATTCCCCGCATCAGCTTGCAGCATTTGATAACGGCACGGCCAGCCGGATCCCGATCAACCACCCCGAAAGCGGAGAGTCTTCAAAGTGTCGGCGAATATCGACCCCGCAGTCGCCGGGGGCCTGCGTCGATCTAGGGCGTCTGTAAGGCGCGTTTACAGCCAACCGCGATTTGGGTGCGGAATATCGGGAAGCCTCTTTAGTGAGCCATGCGTTGTCATCTGACTGGTTGATTCTCCGCGGGTCTGATGCCAGATGCGCGGAGTATCGCACGACAGCCATGTTCTCCCAGAATCGTCATCGTTGACAGATTTACTGAGCGGTAATTATCCAGAGACTCCGTACTTGCGCCCGATAACGCCGGCTAAGGGCTGGAAACCTTTGGCAACAGCGTCAATAGCTAGGAGGTGGGGTGTTGAGTTCAAGATTGCTCAGTACTCCAAGTCTGTTCGCCGCAGCCTTTGGGGCATGACTGTGGCTCACTCGTGCGACGAGACTGTTCGAATGTGAATTGCACTAGTCGCAGCCAAGAACATCTCCTAATATTTGGTACAGCTTGAAGACTGGGCAAACACGCCACCTGAAAAGCGTACGGGTTCTTCCATCGCGCACACACGTGGGCCGTCCCATTATGTAGTTACACCATACTGGACTTGAGAGGAACCTGGAGGGAGGTAAAACGATTACCAAACTTGAAGGCTGCAGCAGCATTTAATAGCAATGATAAACTATAATTATACCAAGCTGGTAACTTACAGACTGCCGATTGGCTTGTTATCCTATGTCGTCATCTTTCAATGACCTGCGATGCTCTTCAGCGGTCCAGCTTGGACGAAGTAGATTCAGAAACTAGACGGGAAAACCTACGCCCCCCCGGGATCCCTTCTCAGAATAGCGGAATACAATCATTTGAGCGCTTTTGAAAATCTCATCAATACCGCGACTGGAACGATAAGGAATATTAACCAATTGCAGGAAGGGTCGCAAAAGACAGAATCCACCATCGAAGCTGTCCCAATCTTATGAGATTCACGTTCTCATGAAATGACTACGCATTTCACGTGTCTACGCCATTGCATGTTTCTGGAAGTTGCCTTGCTAGTCTCATCAATTGGGAAAGGCGTTCATGCGAGTCCATCGTCTTGCCCGCATGACGGGACCTCGAGGGTTGAGCTAAACCATAATGGCGGAACCCAGAGAACCCAGGGATGTACTCAGATAAGAGCCCACTGAGAGAGATATACTATTGAAAGCGTCAGCAGAGTATTGAAGTCACTTTTACGGAGTATAGCTTCCAGAACCGACTCAAGCCGCCATTTCATGGTTTTCACCGCTCTGGTTGGCCGTGGCGTGATTCTCCGAGTCGAGCCATCACGCTGGTGAGCCGAGCAGGTGGGGTACAAAATCTTCAATAGGCAACTTTTGAAGGCTTGCACCATCGGGTTCGCGATGACGTGCTTGTCAGAGTAACACGAATGATCAAAAGTCGTCTGACATTTGTCTTGATACGTCGGTTTCTGGTGGATGCGTCGTCTCTTATCGGAATTATGTGGATGTCGTCAGTGAAAACTTTTGGTATTTGCACCTTGCGTATGGATTTGCCCAGCCATGAGTAACGAGGCGTTGCTGATGGTGTGCTCTAAACGCTGCTGTGATGCTGCAGATGCAAGTGATAAGAGCAAGCATCTTTCCTTGCAACTTTACTACGGATTACTTCTTGCGGACATTCTTTGTCAAACTTAATGCTGCCTGATCACTGATTGACAAAGACTAGTTGCATTGTCGTCTCGTAACTCGACAGTACAGACTATGGCCGACCACGACATCAAGGGAGTGGCAGAGCCATCTGCTACAGATGATATTTCCAATTCAGACGAGCGCTCCGCATCCGTGGCGTCGAACTCGGCGGCGACGGGAGCAAAGAGCCCGGAGCAAGCTGCCAAGAGCCTTCCGAAGACTGGCGCTGATGCTGCCCTCCAACTTCTCAACGAAACTGGCCCTCTAGCCCGCACTATTGACCCAGAGCTGAATAGAAGGCTCAAGCACCGCATCGATACTCACATCATGCCGCTGATCTGCATCGTATACTTCTTGCAATATATCGACAAGACAGCCATCTCGTATGCCAGCGTCACGGGCATTCAGCAATCCACTGGTCTCCACGGGAACCAATTCAACTGGGTTGCTTCCATCTTCTTCTTTGGTCAGCTCGCTTTCGAGTTCCCAACCATCCGACTCATCCAAATGTTTCCTCTTGCGAAATACACCTCCATCAATATCATTCTATGGGGCGTCGTCCTGGCTTGCCTCGCCGCATGCAAGAACTACGCTGCCCTGCTTGTCTGCCGTTTTCTCCTTGGTGCGTTCGAAGCGGCTGTAGTGCCTGCATGGGTTCTCTTCACCTCGCAGTGGTACACCAAGCAGGAACAGGCATTCCGCGTCGGAATATGGTTCTCTGTCTGTGGTGCAGCTCAAATGTTTGGTGGCTTCTTCGCATATGGCGTCGCAACACACGTTGGAAAAGACCCCAACGCAGCTTTGAGGGGTTGGCAAGTGATCTTCTTGTTCCTTGGTCTGCTGACCGCACTCGTTGGTATCGCGTTCTTCTTCATCATGCCTGACTCGCCGGCCACTGCCAGATTTCTTTCTCAGGAAGAAAAGGCGACTCACCTTGAGCGAATCCGGGATAATGAGCAAGGTATTGGCTCGCAGGAGTTCAAATGGAAGCACGTCAAGGAGGCATTGCTCGACGTTATGACTTGGCTTTATGCTTTTTGGATCTTCGCGGCCAACATCCCCAACTCTATTGCAACCAGCTTTGGCAACATCTTAGTGCGAGGCATGGGATACACGAGTGAGGAGTCTCTTCTTCTCGTCACGCCGCTCGGGGCTTACGAGATCGTGGCGTTGGTCGGCCTGACTTGGCTAGCAATGAAGACGAGACAACGACTCTACTGGTGCATTGCCGGTCACATTCCTGCCATTATCGGTGCTATTCTCATGGCTACAACTTCGAAGGTCCCAGCCTTGATCGGGTACTACACTTCAGGAGGTATCCCAATCGGATGGACGACGATTCTGGGACTGCAGAGCACCAATGTTGCAGGTTCCACCAAGAAAGTCACCGTCGCATGCATTGGGACCATCGCATACACCATTGGTAACATCATATCTCCTCAGACCTTCCAGGCCCGGGATGCGCCTAGGTATCTCCCTGCAAAGATATCCATCTGCATTATTTACTTCTTGGTTACAGTCGACTTATTCTTGATGCGCTGGGTGTTGGAGAGAAGGAACCAAAAGCGTGATGCTGAAAAGGCGGCTTTAGGAGATGCTTATAAAGTGGAGGAGAACCACGAGTTCTGGGATTTGACGGATCTCGAGAATAAAGAGTTTAGATATGAGTTATAAGCTGAACATTATTGACGAATGTATCTTCGCCGCCTAATAGTACGTCCCTTGGGACACATGTTTCTTTTCATATACAATCTCGTCTCGCAGCTTACCAGACCTCTTCCACTGTCTGTAGTTACATTAAGATGCTGTCATTGTCTTCGAATTGTTGCACAGGTGAAACCTTGGGACGAGTCAACTAGGTGCAGAGTCGATGTTGGTTCCACAGTTTAGTCAAGAGACTCTTTGAAACTCTGTGACTCGGAATCAGTAATGATACACCGCATTGAGACCCAAATCAGTTGCAGAATGTTTCTGCACTCACCCATGGTAGCTTTCCGAATGTCTATTCTATTAGCTAGGGGCTTCACTAACGATGGATCGGCGCCTAGAGAGTCTTGATGGTTATAGTCATTCTCCTTGGTGGCAACCCAAGACGTCGGACGGCCCTGGCTTCTCCACTGGTTTCTGTCTAAGCGTCGCGATGGCACCTGGCTGTCATACCATATTCTTCTCGGCCCAAGACTTGATGTTGATGTTCTGTATTTAGTGCGTTGCCCTCAAGGTATCGTGTTCATCGTGGTAGCGAGTGTAGCATTGTTGGCGAAAGACTTGGTTGCATCCTTCGGGATGTCCTCCAGCTGATGGCAGTCGCACTGCTTCATCCGTGTGAATGCCAGAAGCTTTTCCAGAACCGCGAATTCAACTTTCAACTTGATGCTGTAGACGATGGGTTTGCTAGTTGTCTGAAAGACGAAATAGCCCGTGTACTCCAGAATGACGAGCCCGGTGTCGAGGAGGAACACCAACACGAACATACTGATGAGGAAGCTGAGCAGGACCTTTGCCTCCTGCGCCTTGAACTCGAAGAGGCTTTTGAAGTTTCGAAATCCGGCCCTGACGAAGATTCCGGTGATGATCATTTCCTGCAGAGTAAACACCATCAAAGATGCCTTTTCGAATATCTTGAAGCGGGTGTCCCAGACTGGGCTATTGCCTGCCCAGACTCCAGCGAAGAGGACCGTCTGCGGAATGTGAACGCAGAAGAAGGACGTTATTATCAACGCTAACACCAACCGGATAGTGATGCGATTGTAAACGACGAGATGCAATCGTGACCACAATACGACGGACTGGCCCGTGACCATGCAGTACCAGCCAATATGGGCGAATATCCCCGGTATCACCGTTTTCGTCGGCTGCATAAACCGACCCAGGCCGCCACACGCATGAAGCAGGATGCCGGTGTTGGCAACTAGCATGCTCCAGAAGTATCGTCCGCTTCGTCGGCGAAATCTCGCAAAGATTAGGACGTATAACTCGAGGGCGTTATAGATACCAGCCGTCGCTAGGCACGTAATCGCGATTGCCTCCTCAGTTGACAGGTTCTGACCTATCGCCCCCTTGACCTGCGCCATATCTCGGGGCGAGGGGGCCAGAGAGGCCGCTTTCTTTGCTCAAGCTCGTACACAGATCGATGAATGATTCTTGTTTTGACCCTGTAATATCGTGAAGTTAGGTGTAAGCCCAATAGAGATAACTGGAGCAAGCGGGGCCGATAAAGTCCGAGAAAGAGGACGTGATTAGTGGCCGGACCGAGATGGTTTTGATGTGTTTCACGGAATGCTATCATGGGGGAAGACTCGGCTGCCCCCGACCTTCTCGCAATAGCAAGGTTCGCCCGATCGAGTCATTGAAACATCTGACCGTTTTGCCAAGATAGCTTGTAGGTACACTCGGGATCGCACTCTCGGTCTCTGCCACTTCACAAAGGTCTCAGTTCGTCTTGCTATCCGTGCAGACAATAATAAAGGGACCGAGCGAGAGAAATCGCGCTCCCTATCAAGCCAAGTATGCCATCCTGCCATGATTCTCGCTTCCTTTTACGTCAAGTTTCATCATACTCCCCCAAAGTTCGCTGCGATTGCTAGTATTGGGTTTTGGTTCGCTGTTGAGTAGCTGCTTGGTTCACTTGGCGATCATTGCCAAACCTTTCCTCGCCTTAGCTGAGCTTCGCTGTATCAGATTGGACATTATATGCATAATACTTACTCGGAATCACTTCCAGGCCCGGAAGCCGAATCATCGACTATTGAGCATTCAATAGCGCTACGCGACAGCGGTATGTGAATGGATAAAGATGAGCCGGCTTAGTGAAACTCAATGCGGAGGTAGTCTTGAGACAAGATGAGCCAAGAATTATCATCCCATCCAAAGCCACGTGGGACCATTAGATCTAGCTGCGATTCTACTTCAGACCGCTTCATTGACTTTGGCATCTTCCTTTGAGGCAATTATGACGACGCAGTATACAGCAACCGCGGCGAAGAACACAAATAAGGCAGTGATTGTACTGAACCAGCCGACGCCAATGCTTTGAATTGCAGGCAAACATGAAGCAGTACCGACAGCTGCGATAGCGTATCGGAAGAAGTAGTTTCCCGCTGGATGAACACAAAAGTTGTTGTTATTTTGATGTATAAGGCAAGCTGTAGTGTGTAGAAGAGGGACGAACCTATGACTTCGGCGCTCCGGCCTTTGAACACATCCAAGCAATACGTGTTGATGCTGGGAAATGCGATTACCTGGGCGAAGCCCTGGATAAACATGCAGATCACCGGAAGTGGGATCCCGCCGACCGCCTTCTCAATGGACCAGCCGTAAATAATGATGCAGATAGGGATCACAGCTCCCATTGCCACGAATGAGCTCCTCAGACGGTCCTCGGGGACTCTACGACCCCTGATCTTGATCCATTGCTTGACAGTTCGGTCGGCCCAGCGTCCTCCGGCATACGTGCCAAAGAAGAAGCCACACCCTGGTGCGAGGAAGAAGAGCCCTGATTCGAGAGGCGACGTCAAGTGAAACCTAGGGTTAATGACGTATCGGATAGGGGTGAGCAATGCTTGCATGTTCCACACTAAGGCCGAGGCAGCCATTCCCTAAGTCGCATGATTAGAACGGTGAATGATATAGAATAACTTCCGAGTGTAGCTTACAGCCACGAAGAGTTTAGGTATCAGCAAGAGAGCCAGTACACGGAACGGGTTTGCCCAGTCCCAGACCTGAGCTACCTTTGCCTTGGTGCTCAATCCCTTTAACTCGTCTGAGCGCAGTCGGTGGCTGGTTTCTGGGAGGAATGCCACCGCAAGGATTGCCGTGAGCCCGGCGAGAGCAGACTGGAACCAAAACAATGATCTCCAGCTATGGAAGTTCACCATAACGCCACCGATAAATGGGCCAAAGCTCTGACCGATGAGAGTGCCATTGAGGAAAAATGCAAGCGCGGTGCCTCGTTCCGTGGGCTTGTAGATGTCGCCGATGCAACTGGAGCCGAGCACCAAATATGCTGTTCCCGTGAACGCCGAAAACATACGGAAGACGAAGAAGGCTGCAAGGTTTGGCGACAAGGCCGTTCCTACATTGAAGGCAAAGAAGGTACATGCCGAGACAATGCAGGGCTGCGTGTTTTCTGTGAGCTCGTGCCGAGATATTGAACCGAAACTTGTCAACCTACCCATTTTCGACCGTAAACTTGACTGATAGGGCCCCAGAAGAGGGTGCATATGCCCATGAATAGAACATAGATGGCGTTGCTGACGTTGATGGTAGTTCCAGTTGTGTTGAGATCGGCAGCGATTTCGGGGATGGCAGCTAGAAGCAACAAGGAAGAGACCGTCGACGCAATCCCGCCGCATGCTACAACGGCTGTTACGAGCCTCTTCTTGGCTGGCGCGAACCTGTTGTAAACAGCCTCGGTGTCTTGGCGGCTTAGACTAGCATCGTTCACGTCCACGGCCGGCACAATACTGCCACTCTTCTCCGCATTGGAAGTTGTCGGTGCCAAGTCCGGGGTTTCGGGCCGGCCGTCGCTGCTCGGCTCCGGCTTCTCAGACTGTTCGACTTCGTCATGGGACATGTTTGCGGGCTGCCGATGTGGGACTAGAGACCTGGCTTGGCTTTCTCCGTTCGACCATGCGGGGATGAATCTGAGAAAAGACCGTGACTTGGCGACCACATAGCACTGCCATTGCGCCAAAATGAATGGGAAATCCAAGTTTTTCAGAGCTAGCTGCCCGAAAAACTCGGCAAAGAAAGGACGTTGACCGACGGCATTGCGAAGAATCCACCCGGCGGAAACGTCTACCACATTGCACCTGGCTGACTTTTCCGACCTCGGTGACTGGACTGATAGATCATCCCTCGGAATAGCCCAGTTGTCCCCGCAAAATTGGTAGATGAATTGCTTCAAACAGAAGCCATCACTGCGTCCCCACGAATCAGACACCGCCTTGCTGAATTCAAGGTAGCATTGTTGGGGCGCGGGGGTTAGCCGCAACGGACATCTCCCGACGGGCTCACCCCGGGGCGAGCAATCGAGGCCAAATGGGTGGGGTTGACCGAGATCGAAACCAGCGCGGCAATGTTTGTGTTCTTACGGATCTTTTGTGTGGTACCCAGAGCTCCGAAATCGGCCGGCTCAGAACAAACGGCTCGGTCGCCGAATGCTCAGCCGGATTTGGTGTCGCGTGGTGTCAACGGACCTGTCGACCTGTTGTCCTGTGCCGGACTCGGCTCCAGTGGTACGGAATCGTATCTTGAAACAGAGGTACGAAAGACATTGTGTGGTTGAGCCGCATCTGTATCCGCAAACTTAAAGGGAGTGTGGTAGCAGAGTGGTGCGTGGAAGGCAGCCGATCACTTGCTATTCCTCAAAGTCGCATGTGTAGATATCCAAAAAGAAAAGCGAGAAAAAATATCGCATAACCTGTCGCAAATACAAGAGCTCTACGGGGTTCATCCACAGCACATCAACGTCAATTAAGCTTCTCCAGAGCTGTGATTTGGAAGTTAGCCCGCAACTCTCACCTTATGGGAGGAGATTGACGAAGAGCGATACAGAGTAATTGAGAGGTGTGCCGATAGCCGGGCTGATGATGACCCGAGCAAAGGAACAAGATTCACTGCGGGGTGCGGGCACAATATGACTGCCCTCCCTGACCATCTGGAAGCAGAGAGTTTATTCGGGGAAACTTTCATCCTATCTGCTCTTGGACAGCACTAACAGATGCCACTCCTCCGACGTTGACAAGCTGCATCCTCAAGCATTTACACAACTCGCACAACGATGGACAAGGGACCGGGTGCAGCCAATGATACGCAAGCTCTCAGCATCGACGACTTCACCGCCGCGCTTGAGTTGGACTTCATTACGTCGAACTTTGTCAACAATCAGCAACTCGACATTACCAGCTTTGGAACTGGACAAGACGAAACTTCACAGAATTTACAGGGCATTGGTTCTATTGAACCTCTCAGTGTTCTTGGTGTTGAGTCATCTCATCAACAAGATGCATTTGCGATTGGCCCCGCCCCAACCGCTCTTGGTAGCCAACATGTCAGCATGGACTTTGTCGAGAGGCAACCGGTGAACAACGCCAATCAATTTGACGAGCCTGGCGTGTTTATGTTCTCAGAAGCCTTGGGCGACGGAGAGCCTATGGGGCACCTATTCGGCAACGAAGGGAATATCATACCATCACTCCAGCCTTCAGATACCACAACGCCGCCGAAGATCGGAACTCGCTTCTCATCCAAGTCCCTCCGCATTCTGAAGACATGGCTGGCCAACAATAACCATCACCCGTACCCAACCACCGAGGACATGGAAATATTGCAGCGGCAGACTGGCCTCAGCAGACAGCAGATTACCAATTGGCTGGCCAACACCCGCAGACGGACGCGCTTCAAAGTGCCGCCAAAACGTCCGCCTTCTCCGGCGATTACCTCTTCAAGAACCATGCCCATCGACATTCCTGCAGGCTCCAGCCTTTCCGACACCTTCCAACATTTGAACCCTCTCCAGAGATGGCAGGTTTCACCTCCAGAGCATGAACCTGCGTCCGTATCGGCTATTGCCAACGCTGTGTCTGGATTTTCGTCAGAAGGGGAAGACTTGGGCGACCGATCCTTGACAGACACCATTCCGACGCGGTCCTTGTACGGGCAGTCTTCGGCAAGCAGTGCAGGAACGTCTCACTCCAGTAGAAGCTCGGCCAACTCAGCATATTCACACAACTCTCACACGTCTCTGAGGTCTCTCGAACCCCTTGGGAAAAGTGCAGTCAAGCGGAGGCGGCGTCGAGCGCTGGCGAAACGCCCTGAGGCCAAGGGCACAGGAACCCTTTGGCAGACCAGCAACACATATCAGTGCACGTTCTGTACAGAGACGTTCAAGACCAAACACAACTGGCAGCGTCACGAAAAGTCGTTGCATCTCTCTCTCGAGCGCTGGGAATGCGCTCCAACCGGCGCGACTGTCCCTGACGCCATCGGGCAGCCGGTTTGCATCTTTTGCAGCGAAGCGAACCCGAATAAGGAACATTTAGAGAAGCATAATTATCAAGCATGTAGGGACCGTCAGCCTGAGGACCGGACATTTTATCGGAAAGATCACCTGCAGCAACACTTGAAGCTGGTTCATGATGCCAAATTCTTGAGGTGGCCTATGGGAGATTGGAAATACGAAAGCGAGATTATACGTTCCCGGTGCGGCTTTTGCGGTCACACAATGTCTTCGTGGACCGACCGGATAGATCATCTGGCCGAGCACTTCAAAGACGGAAAGACGATGGCAGATTGGCACGGTGATTGGGGATTCGACGACAATGTCTTGAACATGGTCGAGAACTCGGTGCAGCCTTGTAAGTGCCGCTGTGTCGTTAGAGAACTCAAGCATGCAAGATCTAATCGGTGCTGCCCAGACTTGATTCACATGGAACGCAACTCGCCATGGCCTTTTACAACGAAGCAAGGTGTTCCAGAGACACCGCCCAATGCCTACGAGCTGATCAAGCTAGAGCTTGAACACTTTTCCGCCGAGCACCAAAACACCAAGGACGAGATGCCTACGAATGCAGAACTTTTATACGAGAGCTGCTGCGTCATTTTTGGATGCGACTCAATTTCATTTTCCAAGAGACCTGCAACGTCAACCCAGAGCTGGCTGCGAGATCTGCTCATGTCATCCGAATCCATCGTACAGCAGGCGCGGGTCCGACCGATGAAGAATAACGCAAGGTCACGATTCACGTATCTTAGCATAAACGGTAAAGCGTGCATCTTTGAGGCCTGCGGTTTGGAAGAGCAACTGCAGAGCTACGTGGAGATATCCAAGTTGATTGAGCCACAAATTTCCGACGACGAGTTGCAACGAGAGGCCTGCAACATCGTCGAAAGAATCGAGGCCTCTTCGCTCAATCCGTCGGAATTCTTCACAAACTTTTTGTTTAGTCTCATCAATGGATCTCCTCACTGGCTTGCCGCATTCCGTCATCGGACTGGACTCTCGCCGTCGGAGGCTTCGAATGCTGTTCCTCCCTCCAGCGTATCCGAAGGCCTTCTAGGCTCCATAGCAGCTGAGGCCGGCCTTGAGTTTTCGGGGGCGAATCTTTCTTCAGGTAGTACACCTGATCCGACACAGGTGAATGCTAGCGGCGGTAAGACGGGCGACATCAGCAAGGTGTACTCGACCTCCTCGTTCTTCGTCAATGACGACAATTGCTATAGGAAGCTCATGAAAGAGCTCACTCGTTTCGTGACCATCACGACGTCGCCACGCAATCCGAACAGGCGAATTCCCACCGATGCCGAACTACAACATCAGGCGAGGTGGATTTCCTTCGAAGAGTAATACCTCTTGAACATTACCTATGATAACTCAGAGCTAACGATAGCTTAGTGACGATCCATGGAATCAGACTCCAGCGGACAACCCAGACTGGCTTCGAGACTTCAAGCGGGAGATGGGCATTCTTGACGATGACCCAGGATTGAGTCCTTCGTGAACAAGATTTTTTGCCTCCAATGTGGCTGCAAGAGACTGGGCTATCAATTCGTTGGACTGCCCATGGTTCAAGGTGCATAGCTTCTCAGCCCCCATGCGTTAGACTCCACGCGAAAGGCGTAGCATTTAACCCTGTCAATCTCTGTATTCTAGAACAGGAATCCACCATTGAAGTCCTTAGAGATGATGACTCGAGAGACCTTGGTACAAATAATGTTCTCGCTCACATCGCAGCGATACCGGCCAAATCCACACGCGCCCTGCGCATTTGGATCACAAGTAGGGCGTAGGGAGCAGTTGACATGGGTTTTATGGGGCTTATCCGCAGGGACTACTCCGTAACCTGTCCCATTGATAGAATTGCCGCCCTAGGGCGTGAGTCTATCTCGCTAAAACCACTGATTCATCCACCCTCATCGAATAAATTTAGAGATTTCGAAAGGTACTAGTCGTGTGTGTAGTATTAAAGCGAAACATTTGTCTTTACCGTATCCATGAATATCTTTCAATGGGAAGACGTTTTCCCGATTTTTCAAAGCCAACGTGTTATCCATCTCACGCAGGGTAGTGTAAGATTCGAAGGTTCCGGTGCTTATCTTCATACGTGTTCATTCCTCCCTATCGCGTTTTCGACAACCATTCACAAAACTTCGAAGACCAGGCTTTGGACAATGCGTGTTGGTTTTCTGGGTTTGGGGTTCATGGGCACCCCGATGGCCCTGAACCTCGCTCACAAATTTCCACTGACCGTGTGGAACCGGACTGCTTCCAAATACCCAGCGCTCACAAAAGTTGGTGCTAAGATCGGCGATACACCGGCGGCGGTGGCCCATCAAGCTGATGTGATCTTCACTATGCTCTTCGACGGCCCAGCGTTAATCTCGATTTTCAACAGCGACTTTAAATCGGCACTCCGCGGCAAAACTTTGATAAACACGAGCTCGATTCCGTTGGAAGTCAGCAGACAGGTAGCGGATCATGTTCACAAAGCGGGAGGCAACTTCCTCGAAATGCCGGTCAGCGGCAGCAAAATCCCGGCGGAGCAGGGTAAATTAGTGGGTCTCATGGCCGGCGATCCGGCCGTGGCGGAGAGCATGCGGGCGGTGGTGGAGCCGCTTACCACCGCTGCCGTATATTGCGGGCCCATCGGCTCAGGCCTAAAGACCAAGTACGCGGTCAATCTCTACCTCAACACCATGACGGTCGCTCTTGCAGAGTCGTTCAGTCTCGCTCGGGCGCAGGGCCTCGATCTCGATGCTTTCGGACAGGTACTCGACGCCGGTCCCATGGCTTCCGCATATTCGAAGATCAAGGTCGCCAAAGTTGTCAATGGGGATTGGGATCCACAAGCATCTATGAAGGATTGCTACAATAGCATGCAACTCATCACCGAAGCCACGACGCGGGCGAACGTACAGTCGCCTCTGGCAGAGTTGTGTCGTTCGATCTACGGCCAGGCGAGCGATGCCGGCCTGGGCGAGGAGGATATGATTGCGGTGTACAAAGTCTTTCAGCCAACCCCACTCTAGGAACAAATGCAAGGAATACCTGAGATCGCTCAGACAAAGGGAGCGTTGCTCGGTCTATGGAGCCCACAAAATTCTGGAGCTTCTTGAACGAGCCTCTACCCTCGAGAAGCCCGAATAACGGGTGGGGACAATACCGAGAAACCGCCAGTATGACGTCGGACACACATAGCAAGGCAGCGACTGTCCTTGATAGAGAAGACCAAGCCCATCAAAAATCTACTCATCTACGACCTCAGTCTCCTCGAGTACCTAGTCTGGAACACCGCCAACTATACGGTAGAACATATCAAAATAGCAAAAGCGGAGGGTACTGGGCTCCGAACGACCAGAAACAGAATGAGGGACTCGATCTTATTCACCCTGCTCTTTTGATACTTCTGGATACCCGCTTATCTTTCATTCCCGTTAAGGGAGACGATGGGCCTGGATGAGTCCTCGATGTTGGAATGGGAACCGGAATTTGGGCCATTGACTTTGGGGACCAGTACCCGAAGTCCAAGGTCAATCCAACCTGGCTTAGTACTATCGAACATCGAATTTATCCTTGACGATTGCACTTTGAATTGGACTTGGCCGGTGAGAAAATAGGTCGAATACTTACTACTTGCCAGGGACGCAACATCAAGAATCTCTTACAAGAGACTGGAGTCGTTCACATTGTGGAACCAAAAACGAAGGCACCACCTACGTACGAGTGGCCCAGCGACCCAAAGCTAGAGGAAGCTAGGGACTTATTCCAGCTTGCATTCCAGGGAAGTCTTTCTATTTTTGGCATGTATCTTCTTACACAAGTTCTGAGATTGACACGCAAAGATGTCGACGCATTGATATGATAGCAGAGATGCGTAAGGAGTCCCGAAAGAAATCCAACTGCCATTGGTCCGAAGTCTAAGTGTCTAGTGATTCAGGCTTGAACCCCATGAGCTGCCTAAATTTCTGTAGGACAATCGTATATGGAAGAAAACCATAAGCCAACTAGACCGTCTGTCGGATTCCGCGTTGATTAAGACTGCTTATGGTGTGTAACCTTCATATTCGGGGGCTTGGACAGCGGTCCAAATCCCAGAGCTCGAGCTTGGGTGAGAGGGCCATTCTCGTGGCTGACGCTTGGCGGAGTGCCCAGGGAAGATCTACGAACTGGTCTTCCGGCGAGAAAACGAATTTTGCAGCTAGCTTAACAAGCAGGTCACTTTCCTGGACCTATTTACATTTCGATGAACTCTGGATCAACCCGTGCGATGAATGTCAAGAATGAACGATACTCGGTTGCCGTCGGCTCAGCTATCAACGGAGTAGTCCGAATGCCACATACCCAAGTGGATGAATCTGGATATTTGGAGACCGGCATAGTCACAAGACAGCTCAAGGTTTTCGGCCATGATCATAGCGGGGAAGCTGCAGCAAGACCGGTCAAGATGACGTAGATGGAACCGTGGAAGCGGTAATCATGTATGAACCTGACCATTCTCTTTGCAGGTTTGAAGAAATTAAAATTTCACTCTGACATCAAACAATAAGTACTGTAGCGCAATTAACTTACTTTAAGATGGCACAGAACGAACCACAAGCAGTTCAAGTGACCAAGTCATCCGATGGTATTACCACCATAACCATCAACCGAGAGCACCGAAGGAATGCAATCGATGGACCGACCGCTCACAAACTCACCGACGCCTTCTTAGCTTTCGAAAACGACCCTGTCCAGAAGGTTTGTGTCTTCAATGGAGCAAATGGCACTTTCTGTGCTGGCTTCGACCTCCATGAGGTCGCAAAGTATGGGCCTGGGTCTGAGAAAGGAGGCTACAATGGGCCCATCATCGAACACAGTCATCGAGTTCAAAGCCGCAATATCGGGCCCATCGGCCCATCACGAATGCAAATTAAGAAGCCAGTCATCAGTGCAGTATCAGGGTATGCTGTTGCCGGAGGTTTGGAACTTTCTCTCCTCGGAGACATCCGTGTTGCTGAAGACGATGCGGTCTTTGGAGTCTTTTGCCGACGGTTCGGCGTCCCTCTCATTGACGGCGGCACTGTTCGCTTACAAGCCATCGTGGGTCTCGGGCGAGCCCTCGATATGATACTCACCGGCCGCGGAGTATCCGCAGAAGAAGCGTTGCAGATGGGCCTGGCTAATCGGGTTGTGCCCAAGGGCCAGGCTCTGGCAGAAGCAACAAGTATTGCTCGACAATTGCTGGCGTTCCCACAGGCCTGCATGAACACTGACAGAACGAGCTGTTACTACTCGACTTACAACGCTAGCTCATTCGAGGATGCTCTGAGCAACGAATTCGACCAGGGAATCAAAGTGATCAACATGGAGAGTGTTCGGGGTGCAACGGAATTTTCCAAGGGAGCGGGAAGGCATGGAAAGTTCGAAAAGGCCAAAATTTGAGGCTTTGGCTAGATTGACGGCAGGTTGGAAACTGGCCGGGTCAAAATGCCGACATCGGAATCTGCGAACTTTAGGGAGCTTAGCCAGCACAGAAACCTGGCTGTTTTGAACTAGTGAAGGGCGCAGAATGTCATATGGGGACCTTGTCAAGAGTGCACGCGTTTCGGTGACTGGGGCGCCAAGTGGCCCACGTATGGAACAGGGTGAGCAATAGCCTTGGAGTTGGGAGTCAACTATGACTACCATCCATGAGAAATATTTAAATTGTTCTTCGCTGATTGGTAAGAAAAGTAGGGTGAGCATGCGGATTTGAGAATTCGGACTTTCTCAGCTCACCAACGGAATGGATTATGATATTGCTGCGGAGTAGTCGGCGTAATCGGCGTAGAGTCAAGCACGCAAGTAGCGAAGTCTTTGTAGGCTTGCACACATGTAAACATGAACTAGCTAACCTATCCGAGAATAGAAGTCTTATTCTCACAGTATTCATAATTACTTTGAAAAGGCCATGTGCTTCAGTTTTTGTCCAATTTCATGAACTCCGAAATGTTGCAGAATCTCGTGCTTCAACATGACAGCCAACCAAGCTGGCTCCAATCACCGATCCAAGCCGTCAGCTTCAGCTTTCAGGTCCAGTGCTTCTGCCGCACTGTCAGGCGGAATCTTCAATGAGAAGGGAACCATGCGAGCAATCGGAAATAAAATGATGTCGATGACAAAACTGATCGGCATGCCAACGAGAAGTGACGTGGAAGTTCATGTCGACCATCATTACACGTCGAAGATATACTCCGCAGGATCCCAGGTTTCCGGCACCGTCAAAGTAAACACGCAACAGGATACAGCTTTCGGGTTCGTCGAGATTAATCTCCTGGGAAAAGCCATTGTTCGACGGGAAGATGTCCACGTCATGACCGAAACGATACAGACACTCTTAAAGCTGTACATGCCTGTACCCGAATCGGCTTACCCTTCAACGAGGTTATTCAGACGTGGACACACTTACTCAATACCCTTCAGCTTCATCATTCCGCATCAACTCACCAGCAACGTATGCCAATACGAAGTCCAAACAGAAGCAGTGCGGCACCATCATCTCCGCCTGCCGTCTTCATTGACCGGATTTGAGAAGGATGATTTAGCAACAAGTATGGCAAAGATACAATACAGTGTGAGGGCCAGGGTTTTCAATATCGACGATGGTAGTACCGCACAACTACCGGCACCGATTCTTGAGTCTGAGCATCCGATTAGCATCCTCGCGCCATCCCCGGAAGATCCGCCCCTAGTCCTCGACAAGCACGACCTTCATTACGTTCTCGAGAGTACCAAACCTGTCAGAAAGAACATATTCTCTGTACCTACAGGCCAGATCACGGCCAAGACATCCCAACCCCAAGCTATCCGGGTGAGCTCTGATGGACACGCGGCATCCAGTTCGTCAGCCTACATAGACATTGCTTTCTGGCCCACGGCGCCAGATATGCTACCGCCGCAGGTCAAGATCAAGTCTACGAGTATATTGGCGCAAAATTGGGCTTCTACGCGACCGGTACAAAGCTTTCCCAACGTTGGCGTAAATCGAGAGCCAACAACACTATCTACCCCTACCATCGTCAACGCCACAAACATAACACCGTGGGTTCAACATGTTCACATTCTGGAGGATGGGAAATCAGGAAGAACTAAGGGAGGTAATCGAGGATCGAGAGACATCACGGTGATACGCAACAGCAGCACCCAGGATGACGGGGTACCAATTACATATACGTGTTCGACGCAAGTCGATTTCGGACTGCCAACCTCAAGCCACGTTTTTCCGCCTACATTCCACTCCTGCTTGATTTCGCGGACGTATACTCTTGAGATCAAGGTCACGGCGGGAGGAGCTGAGCTTCCCCTGTTGGTGCCTGTTCAGATATTCAAGGAACAAGAAAGTGGACGCTCTCAGGCGTCCACAGAGTCGGAGTTGCCCAGCTGGGATAATGTTGGAGGCGAAGCTGTCTACGCACGTCTGAGGGAGCATCGCCGAGCGCTGTGAGGGAACATCAATCCACATCACTAAGCGGCCGAATCCAACCCAAGACGATGACTAGTCCGCTACAAAGAGCAAGATTATCTAGCGAACTTCTTAGTTTGAGATTCGGAGTGGTTGGACGAGAGCCACATCCATAGATCATGTAAGAAAACAGGAAGGCGCGGCTTAGAAAATGCTAGATACCAGGGACAATGAGGGTAAAACTACGCTATATTGATATCTTGTGCACGATTAAGTATGTCGAGTTCTGTAATCCATTCCTGTCCAAATACGCCAGTCAATCATGATATTCGTTACCATCAAATCGCTGTCACCATCCTATCTATACAGTGCCTTTCCTGCGCTTCAGCTCGATCTTTGCGTCAACAGGAGGGACAACAGTGACGCCGACCCACTGGTGTTTGGGCCTCTCGGCCAGCGGCTTAACGTCATAATTGAGGAACAAGTTGGCAACTACCATCTTCAGCTCGTGGGCGACGAAGAAGCGGCCAGGGCTGCATATCGTTAGTTCTTAGACGATGGCGGCTATATAAGAGAGAGAGAGAGAGAGAGAGAACGGCTTACCAAGCGTGTCGTCCGTGGCCGAATGGCAGATGAGCATCACTCGTTGTGACCATCCCAAGGTTCTTCAACCTAAGCCCCTCGTCCAAGTTGCGGTCAGACTGCGGTTTCGCCTCGTACTCCTCCCTCTTCCTGCTCGTCCGGAAGGCGTCGTACTCCCTCGCGTTGGGGTTCAGTTCGTCGTCGTGGTGGAGGCCTTCGAGGTTAACGGTGAGAAACGTGCCTCTTGGCAGATGCCACCCCTCTTGCTCGTTGGTGATGCCCTCCTTGGCAATAACCTTACGCTCCATCAGGGTACAGCTAAAGTTGCTGAGCCTTTGGCTTTCACGGATTGCGCTGTCAAGGCGATACAGCCGCGATAGTCCATTCTTTGTCCAGCTGCCGCCCTCCTCGCGAAGAACGCGTTCTGCCTCTTCCCGTATACCCTCGATATAGCCCTTCGCTGGGTCGGAGCTCAACAAGTCTAGGACAATGCTGTGGCCGGTAATGACGGTCGTGTGGATCGCGGCGAACTGGATCGGCAACAGTCGCTTCGAAATAACGTAGGGGTCAAGTTCGAAGAATTTCTTCTCAGCCTTTGCCATGCGTATATCCCAGGTGATGAAGTCTTCGGGCGCAACCCAGCTCTCGTAGGCCGGATCCCCCGCCTCCTTCTTTGCCATATCGTCGAGTCGTTTCCTAATTACCGGTAGGCTGTGCTTCGAGGCTTTGCGCCAAAGCCACCAATTGGGTAATGCGATCAAGGGTCCGAGGATGGGCAGGATGGTCTGGGGAACCATGTGCAGCGCAAAACAGTTGAGAATGACCTGGTCGACGAACGAAACCATGGCCTTGCAGAACTCCTTGGTGCGGCATACGCCCTCTCCCACGAGCATGCGATTCGTCACGGGCGGCACGATCGTCAGCCAGGCGTCCCAGAGGTTAAGAGTCTTCCAGTCCTCGGTATTCGTGCCAAAGGCCTCGTCGACAGCGACGGAGACCTCTTCTTCAATCGCGGGAATCAGTGTGCTCAGGTGGCGGGCCAGACTCTTGTGGATTACCAGAGTATGCCACACATCATCGGCGTAAACCTTTCCAAGGAAGTTGTAGTCGCTGTAGAGGACATCGTTATGCGCTTCATGGGCGGAAACGACTGAGTCAGGGTACTCGAGGAGCCATTTCGTGAGGGACTGCGGGAGGATGATGTCGGGCGCTCTACTAGCAGCAGCGGGGACTACGAATGCGCGGTTCTGCTTGTTGTACTACATTGTCGCATACAAAGTCAGTGTCTCTTCTGGCCTGACCAAGTCGCTCGCGCCGGGAATGATAGCATACCTTCTTATAGCCCTCAATGACCCAGTCTCGGTAGCGAAACATGTAGTAGTAGAAGTTCTTGAAGCGTGCGACGGTGCCCTTCCCATAGCCCACAACGGGAATGTTCTCTGGGTATGTGGGCTTCCATGTGTGATCGAGGATGAGCAAACCAACAAAGACGATAAAGAGGGAGCTGAAGACGCGCCCAGGCGTCAGCGACTCGGTGATTTGGGCGTGAAGACTGCCCGCCATGGTGACGTAGTGTACAGCAGAGCTATCGTTCTCTGAGCATCGTCGTCTCTAGCTTGCAGAGAAAAGGGACTGAGATCAACCCAGAGTGTAGGAGTGAGACGGAGATGTGTAGGTGGAATTTCGGACCTTAACAACAGACCGCTCAGGAGTCGACGATTGGTAATGCCGGTTTGGGCTTTAGGTCATGACGCGCTGGCTGCATTGGCGGCTAGGCTAGAGCCTGTCATTTGGACGGGACTTGAGCTGCCGGCGGATACCTACAGCTCTACTTTAATCAGGTAGCTACATTTCTTTTTCAGCTGCCTCCAATAGTCTCTGACAACGAACAACATCCCCTCCAAAGTTCCTAATTATGCCCCTCGCTGGGCACCGTTTGCTCCCCACAAGAGCTCTTGATTGGAACTTTGGGAGCATGTCTGTCGAATCCTGCCTGCTTAAGCGAGGCACGCTGTGACCTGTTTCAGGTACGTGCCGTCTCATCTTTGCTCTGGGTCGCGAGGTAACCTAACACGATGGCACCGGATTCACTTGCAGATCATGTTAGTGCAGGTTCGTGGAGGGGTGGAATAGCATATGCAGGGTATCGCTTCCTCTTGTCTCGAACCTTGCTTAGAAAGGCTAGGTGTATCGGGGTAGTCTCCGCCATCCCACTCGTATTGGCCGTGTTTCTCAAGGGCAAAGAAGCGGAAAAGACATAAGGTCATCCTTCACACAAACCGAGAGCTGTTGAATATCGAACGAAAACGAGTTTATTTTACTCAATGCCTGTCTCCCGTGCAGCACAGGGGAGTCGTTGGTGAGCTTCTGAAGAATTGAGTTGGAAACTTCCAGCCCTCCATGGATTCTCCTTGAGAGCAGTGAAGGCCTTCATCATTTCTGCATGTGGCCATCCGTTGTCATCTCAATGAAAGCTTGCCCACCCTTCCGGCTGAGCCGGACGCCCAGCAGACTCGGCCGTAAACGCACTCGACAGCGTCAAACGAGCCTGTGTCAAATGTAACCCAAGTCTTTCCAGCATCAAGCGTGATGTCGGAGCCAGATGGTCCAACTGCAACAGCCACCCCACACAGCCCCGGGGCCCATGATGAGCCCGATCGGTATCCGCCCGGAAACACCTCCGACGCGGTCCAGGTCTCTCCGCCATCCTCGGACCATGCTGATGTATGGAGTGAACCATTGACCACGTTGAAGTCGCCTCCAGTAGCAATTCCGTTTTGCGCGTCTCTGAATCGTACCGAGAACACCCCAGCCGAGGCACCACCCGCAATCGTACTGCTCGAGACATCCCACTCATAACCGTTTGCGCTCTGGAAGATCCTGCCGGGATCAATGCCACCCGATGCAAGATACCAACGACCCGCTGCGGTAGAGATGCAAGTCCCGCTGGCTGCGAATCCGAATTCGCCCTCTAAAGTAGAGGGCATGCCGCTGGGGTCCACGATGGTCCAGGTGTTACCCCCATCGAGCGTCTCAATCAATCGAAACTTGCCATCGACTGGGTCGCTCACGGCAATGCCCCTCTCATCGTCTTCAAAGTCGACGCAGTTGAAAAACGCCGATGCCTCCTCATTGGCGAAACTCTGCGTCCAAGACTCTCCTCCATTCTTCGTGATGTAAATGCGCGAGTCCGCTCCTTCGCCAATAGATAGGATGATTGCCTTTTCGGCCGAGAAGGCCTGCACGTCACGGAACTGCAGGTCGGCGTCTTCGGTCGACAGTTCGGGACCAACTGATTGCCACGAAGCACCGCCGTCGGTGGTGCGAAGAACCGTTCCTCCTGTACCAGACACCCAGGCTATTTGGTCCGACACAGGTGACAATCCTCGGAATTGTTGTTGACTGTTGACCGGTAGAATGTCCCATTTTAGAGTCAGGTTCATGTTCCGCCCATGGACACCTCGAGTCACTGCAAGAGGGGACGCGCTCGCGACAAGAGTTGAGATGAGTGCAAGAAGGCGCCTCATCATGGCAGTATAGAGTTGGGATTCATCAGTTTGATAGGGGTAAGAAGAGGGGATCGTTCAAGAGAATTGGGTCTGTACCTAAAGTGCGTATACTTGTCAAGGCGGGGTTCGGGTTGGTTTGTGGTATACCAGCCTCCTCATTTCGGTGATTGCCATCTCAACATCCTTTTTGCAGATCAATGACGACCTTCCAATTTGGGCCACATCGTCTGGCGATATTTCTTCATCCGGACCCACTCACCAGTGCCATGGTCCTGGGATCTGTCATCATAGAAACACGATCGCTCGTGTCCTCGATGCACTTATTCCTAGCTTACAATGTGTGTCCAGAATACTTGATTTGGGTGGTGCTTTGCAATTCTTTCTCATCGTTTTTTCACTCATTGGCCTCGGCTAGATACTCAAGCATCATTGTGCAAGCTCCAGAAATGTGTGCGTAGTAAAAAATTCAACCACGGCCTTGTTGATTCTCAACTACCACAGTCACCCCTCAATTGATGGTAGGTATGTACACATGCACCAGATATCATCGAGTACCAAGTCCCTTCTGCTCTGTGAGAACTTTGGGAGGTTGTCGTCTGTCCAGCTTCCCTCACTTGCCTCCTGTAGTGAATTCGCCGTTCGCGATAGCGTCAGTGATCTCTTCGTCAGCGCTGAAGTAGACGTCTAGATCGCTGCGTTTCTCTAACAAGAGGTCAACTACCATGCGGCCAAAAACGATCTCGCCAGCTTCCCCCAAGTGGGTTCTATCGGTGCTAGCCAGGTTATAGTACTGGGCGTTTTCCTCCCCTATGGCGTTGACATAGTCGGTACTCGCAAGGTTGAGATCAAGCCACCTAACGCTGCTGGCCTTTGCCGCTGCGATCGTTTTGCCCCTCCATTCAGCAAGATCTCGAACCACTTCGCCATCTTCGAAGCGACGGCGAGTAAGAGACGTGATGAAGATCTAGGCATGGTATTAGTCGCCAGATTTGGTACACTGCAAATGAAGTGCGAACCCACCGGAGTCGCCCCGGCGTCCTTGAGCTCGGTCGCGATATTAACCAGATTGGCCCTGAACTCATCCAAAGTAAGACTCTTCTGGTCATTGTGGCCAAACTGGATAGTGACAACTGGCTCGTAGTCTGCCCTAGTGTCGTTGATACCCTGCAAGAGTGAAGCCCAGCGGCCGTTTGACTTCCAGGAGACGGTGGTAGAACCACTTTTGCCCCTGTTCTCGCCCTTTGCGGGGTCTTTGAGGTAAGACAGGAAGCCGTCACCCCAACCTCCATTGACCGCCACGGTGGAATCGCCGATGAGAAAGAAAAACGGCGGCTTCTTGGCTCGAGCCACGGCCGACCCCATGGCCATCGTCGCCGCCAATGCGAGAATTGATGTAAAGACGGTGGATCTCATTACGCGAAGTTTGTAAGCTGGAAAGCTAGTTTGTGATTTTGTTGACGATGCCTGAATGCACTTGGTTCATCAAGCTTGATGACCTCTCGGGATTCTGAGAGTTCTTCGATCTGACTTTCTATATTTATAGCTTTGATAGCCCCCTCATACGTCTCTCATGAGCATACAACCTCTCATCTTTGAGGACTCCCATGATGGTCACGGACCATATGATGGCTGAGTCCACCAGTTGAGTCTCAACCTTTCGACCGAGACGACATGTCGAGCTGAACTGATGCCATCTCATGTACATTATTGCGCGTAGACGCGGGGCCCCATGGTGAACTTGCCGGCATATTTCGTTTTTCTCGGAGCAAAGGAAACTTTGGCGTCCACGATCAACGCATATCCGGGCAAAACATTCGTGCCAACCCTTTATTGCAGCATTTGTAAGAAATTGGAGTTGCCCGCTGATTGGAAGAGACACCCGCACAATCATTGCCCCGAAGTAGCATACATATATTGAACTACATCCCTGTAGATGCTGTCTTCGGGCTAATGCGGGTCGCTCCGTTCAACCATACCAGGTTCCTAGCCACCTAGTGTGGGTGTTTTCAGGTGAGCCGTAGTGATCGTCGTCTGCGCGTCCAGATCTGCCGGACTGACGGGGCAAGTCTGTCGGATTCCAGGACCAGGTTGGAAAAATAAATTTCACATTCCGGACGAGATGTCCGATACGTGCAGTTTATCCATGACGAGGGTCCTGGCCTGGAAGATTGTCTCCCAACAAAGCCACCTCCATGAACTGATATTCCACATTACAAAGATGAGATTGAAACTTTTTCGTGGAATACACGACTGTCAATAATCTGAAGTGTGGATATAGTAAAGGTATGGAGCTTTGCTGCTTCGCCCTGCCGGCAAGCGAAAAGGTGAACTACGGAGCATTTGAGGGATTCATCCGTTTCTGGCTAGTCAGATTCACTCAAGCCAGGAAAATCTTCACTACAATGATCTTCTCATCTGGAGAAGACATAGGAGTAGGTAGGTCGAGGTAACATACGTTCTTAGGCCTTTATTCCACATGGGGACATGAACAATGGAGTAGGTCCAAGGCAGATACGAAGCGATGAAGACGTATTTTAACTAAAACCACATCTAATTGAACGCATCTGCCGTAAAGAGGTTTCACGAATAAGGATGAAAGAAAGATCAGGTTCGATCATCAAAGCATGGCGTCCTCGTGGCAGTAGGCTAGGACCAAGTCTAAAGTTACACCCGTGCTCCAACTGTCAGCGTGTAAGCGCGCAGGAATGAAAATTTCAGGATCGGCGTAACGCCTGTCCACTGCATTCTGATGGGTTTCACCAATACGCTAAACTTCTGAAAACGTGACTGTCATCCATCGGATTCCCACCTGGGCTCTTGGCGTGGAGATAGCTATACCTTAATCAGACTCAAACCCCTGCGTTAAGAAGCGTGCCCACATCTCAACATGCGGACTGCTCCGTCAAACCCGCACGAGGGCATCAAAGGGATATCGAGCGGAGAAGTCTTAAGAATTGCCAGGGAAACATATTGAGCCTTGAGGTAATAGCCAGTAGTCCAGCTTGATTATTGTCTTCACCTTTTGCTTTCGCTCTTGATCATACACTCTTCAGTGTCGTCGCCTTTCATACCAGCCTGCCTGCATCTTACTCGCTCATTTGAGAACCGACTTGAGCCAATCCTCCTCTACCTTAGCAACATGAAGTTCGCGAATATCTTGGCAGTTGCCGGTGCAGCTGGTGCCTACACCGTCACCATCGTTGACAAATTCATGTACAAGAATATCGATCCTGTGGTTATACCCGGCCAGTATGCTAGCCACATGCACACATTTTTCGGTTCTGATGCTGTGACATTGAACACAACCACCTCCAAAGAGTTGCAAGCGGGCTGTGCCACAGCGGTCAACCCCAACGACTACTCGTCTTACTGTAAGTCAAGCTCTGTCAAAGAGATAATCTCTATCAAGATAGGAAAGTCTGCTTGTTAATCCGAAATTAGGGGTTCCTACCCTTTTTTACAAAAACGAAACCGCCACTGCCCCAGTTCCCATCAGTCGATTCAGTGCCTACTACGTTGCAATCGAAAAGGCAGAAGTCGCCATTCCACAAGACTACAAGGCTGTCGTCGGCAACGCCTCCGCAAAGTCCGAAGCTGATACCGAGCCTCTAGCAGGCATCCAATGGTTCTGCGAGGGTGGCCCCAGCGCAGGGAAGGACGTCAATGGTTTTCCGTCCAAGACCTGCAACACCCATCTGCAGACGATCCTCCTGTTCCACGACTGTGTCAACCAAGAGACACTCGAATCCACATACTCTGGAACCCAACACTGGACCGCCACCAGCAAGCCTGCCAACCGCTGCCCTCTTGATATGAAGAGGATGCCCCAACTGCGCTTCAGCATCCGCTATGATCTTCGCAAGGCTTTGCCTGACGGCTGGGAGGGAACCGCCCCTCTGGAACTGGCTTGCGGCCCCGCCTATTGCACCCACGGCGACTTCATCAATGGATGGCTTCCTGAAGCTGCCGAGAACATGTTACTTGCAAATTCAAAGAGGGATTTTGCCGGTGTAGATGGTCCTGCAGGCAAATACAGTGCTGGATCTGTCTGCGGTGCTCAGAACGCCACGGACGCTGATCCGGAGAACGGCACTTCCGACTATCTGACCAGCAAGCAGATTCTCCAGAGGCTTATAGACCAGAAGGCTTGATCAAGTAGATTTTGTTGTATTTGTTCGGCTTGGTCAAGTTTTATTGTGTACGCTTGATAGCCGACTTTTCCTCATCATCAAACCTACAATCGTCCAAGACAACGAGAGGGAAGGTGGTTTTTGCCTCTAAATCTGCGAAGACCCCTTACATCTAACCAAAGTCGTCTTATAGACTATTAGGTTGATTCCTGGACCTCGTTGCAACTGATAATGGCCTTAGTTGTGTATTCTTTCTCACTAGGTACTCTTGTATTACTACTACAACATTAATTACCTTACTTAAGTCAAAAATAATTGGGCCCATCCCCATTCCATGCCCGAACACAGCTCTTGCGAAGATTTTGCAGGATGTATCACCTATGCAAACCTACGTTTGAACTCAAAACGCAGATCCTTATGCGAACTATAGCGGTGAAGTGTCTTGGAATTGGAAGGCCGGATTTACCTTGGTTGCGTTGAGTGAAGGGGTGGGCTCATTTCCACTGTGTTTGTTATTTACAGCCATTCAGTACATAGTTTGTGTGTCAGTTCTCTGGTACAGGATGGCTCACCAAGCCTTACAGCGTTAGGCACCCGATAGACCACGACCTACGTCTTAGGGTGCTGTACCTATGTGGCGGCTTCACCACAATTAACCGAAAATGCGTAAACGAACCTTGTCATCGGAAGGAAGAGGCACGTTTTCATTCCGAGAGTCTCTACCTCAAGTGTTTATGCAAGTTTGCCCTACACGGTTTACCTAGTGAGGACAGTACTTGATTTCTGGGAGAATCATAAATTGCATGGAATAGTTTGTCTACCTCAATCGGCCGAGTCGCTTCACTTGAAACCCTACGGGTGTCAATCATTCGGAAACTCTCACCTTAAGCCCGATAAACTGAGCCTATTCGGGGAAGTTCTCATAAGGTGATTAGGTCAAGTGTCTAGATTGAGTAATAATTACCCGGGAAGAGAGACAGCGGTCAACGGTGGAGAGCGGCGGAGAACGGTCGCCAGGGTCGATCCCTCCAAGCAAGGGCTGCTGAGCTGCTAAACCCTGCTGCGCATTGGTTGTCTTTTCCTTTCTTGTCTTTTTTTTTTCTATCTCTAAATGAGCAAACTCACACTTGATCAGAGTTGCTTTCAATTATTCTTATGTCTATGGGAATCTTCGCCTTGTGAAATATTCAAAGGATTGTTTTTCAAAAAGGTGAGCATAAGTTGAGCAGGGGGCCATGGGGTCGGGCCCTGATTAGATGCGCTGTTGGTCTATGGTATCGGGGTATCGTCCTTGTTCTAGCTAGGTACGTCGTTACGACAGCACTGATGAGCGAGGTATTAGCCATCTTCGGCCTTAGTGCTAGATTGGCGACGTACTAAAGTGCTCAACTGTTAATTCAAAGCAGAGAAAGATACTTCCCAGTAACCAGATGGGGCCAAAAGGGCGCAACACGTGCATGTGGATCCAAGTATTTTCTTGCTGGCATAGAACTCGAAAATGGATTTTGAGTCAAACATATCTTCTTTCATTAACAGTGCCTCAACTTTGTCTACTCACCACCACTGCAATAGAGGAGACTGGCCTTCTTCAACAGCTCCGTTAACAAAAGCCCAGCCAACTCGAGGCAAAGAAGTGGTGCATTGAATATTCGCCTTTACGTGCAATTGACAGGACCTGCACGGAAGATGTCGCAAACGGCTGTAAAAACATCGTCCATACAGTTGAGAAACATTCACGGCCCTATAGCATCTTCACCATCTACAGACTTTCACGACGACGAAGAGAGATCAAGGTCAAGAGAGAGATCCTGCTATGTTGAACGTGATGTCGCAAGTCTCAACGAATTGACCTTTCCTGAGGGCGGCTGGCAGGCGTGGCTGGTGGTCTTTGGATCATTTTGTGCAATGCTTTCGGTTTTCGGCCTCATCAACTCGGCTGCCGTCTTTGAGTCATACTTCTCTGAAAACCAACTCGCTGATCATTCTTCATCCGAAATTGGATGGATATTCAGCCTGTACCTTTTTATTGTCTTCTTTATTGGCATTCAAGTTGGTCCCCTATTTGACCAGTATGGTCCCCGCGGCCTCGTTGTCGCTGGTGGCCTTTGCATGTCTGCAAGCCTTCTCTTATTGAGCTTATGCAAAGGTTTGCCCCTTCTCACGGCTAAACTCGTCATTTTTCCTAACGGATGTCACACAGAGTACTATCAAATCCTTCTGGCGTACTCGATTCTAGGTGGCTTGGGTGGTGCTCTGCTAAACTCACCCTCTTATGGCGCTATTGCTCACTTCTTTGACTCGCGCCGAGGCTTTGCCACGGGCATAGCAGCCACAGCTGGTTCGATAGGTGGAATAGTGTATCCCATCTTGCTTCAGAACCTGTTTCCGACCCTGGGGTTTGGTCCGACAGCACGGATTCTTGGCTTCATTCTCCTAGGACTCACAGTACCAGCAACTCTCTTTATTCGTTCTCGGCTGCCAAAGAAGGAAGGACCCGGATCCATCTGGCCTGACTTCACCGTCTTCAAAAATCTCAAGTTTACCCTATCGGCAGTCGGGATCTTCTTCATGGAATGGGGTCTCTTCGTTCCCATAACCTACATTATCTCCTATGCCGCGACTCTGCCCGGCAGCAACGTTCATTCGTATACAATTCTCTCCATCCTCAACGCAACATCAGCAGTGGGGAGGTTTTTGCCGGGCTTAGCTGCAGACAAGTACGGAAGATTCAACGTCATTCTCATCACCATCGCCCTGTGCTTCATCACAGTCCTCGGTCTTTGGCTGCCCTCGGGCAACTCTCAACCAATGCTCTTAGCTTTTGTGGCTATATTCGGTTTCGCAAGCGGAAGTAACTTGGGCCTGGTCCCGGTCTGTCTAGGCCAATTATGTGACGCGAGGCAATATGGGCGGTATTTATCTACGGCGATGATGATGGCCAGCTTCGGCACTCTGAGCAGTTTGCCAATTGCTGGTGCCATCCTCGAGGCAAAGGAAGGAGGTCAAAATTGGAAGGGCCTGATCTTGTTTTCCGGTGTCTCTTACTTTCTTGCTTTCATTTGCTACGCCGCGGTCAGGGTGTTTGCCGTGGGGTGGAAAATCTCAGCAAGGTTTTAAGAGAGCAGCCAACATTGATGGCAATATCCTGAAGTTCAAACAAGAGCTGTATTTCTGAGACTGCATGAAATTGCTACTTCCTATATCATAGACATTTCTCCAATAAGCTCAATTGTCTACTTCTCAGCTTTAGTATGTGCAGCTATTCCTATCGGTCTTTACTCCTATTGTCCCGGGTTTGGTAGGATCTGATCACTGCCAGTGATCTGTCTCCATGTATTCTCTACGCAAGATGGGTCAATGATCCATATTGTGCTTGAGGTACATGATCATGGCAAATTCGGGCCGAAGCGCCGCGGAAAAGCCGATGTCAGGGCTGTCAGGGCTGTCAAGTCTGCTTATCGAGTACAAGACCTCCAGAAGCTGGACCTCATCGTGGCTCTTGTCTCAATTCAACATGTAGTTACTACATTACTATCGCTAGTGAGTTCTCACTGAGTCATAATATAGCAGAAAAGGTTCAATGGCTCTACGGTGTAACGCGCGGGAAAGGTCCATTTAGCCGACTCTAAGCTTGACTAAGTGCAGCATATGTGAGCGGTGACAGGATTATGAGGAAAGCAAATTTCGCCTTATTTTCTTGGGCGAGCTGGTAGCGCTACTGCCCTGGTACTTTCTTGATGCGCCGATTATCATGTCAGCCGCAAATCTCGGCGAAATGACTCAACATCAAGCAGTATCTACTCAACGTCCGACTCAATGTTTCTCATAGACCCCGTGCTGAAGACTTCGAGAGTGATCTGTGAGGACAAGGAAGCAGGGCTTTCCTGCGGTGGAGGCACCATGGCATCTGGCTTGCGGGTGTTGTCGCCTAATCGAGCTAGTCCACTTAGTGAGTGAACGATCTCTTCCCAGAAGAAGACGAAAGTGAATGACGATAAGCTACTGAGTGACTCGATTCGGACACTCCTGGTCCGTGATTCTTGGCATGGCTCCATCCAGATCATATATGCAGCTGAACGCTCAACGTCCTAGAGCATGTGGAGGAATCTGCTGCTAACTGTGGTCAATGTTAGATGTCGGTGCATCTGTGTGGCTCTCCAAACTACTGCCAACGGATTCCTGAGTCAGGCAAAGCGTGGCCATCGCTTTTCATCGTGTGAGGGATCCTTTGATTGGGTCAAATTCATAGCTGGTATAAGCTCTGAATGCATCGACGATGGGCTGCTCTGTGCCTTTCTGTTCATCTATCTACGGCTAGTCTAGTGGTCTGTGGTTCTGCAGTGCAAATGCCATTGGAAAGAAAAATCCTGCCGCTCACGGCCTGCTGTGGCGGCCTTATCCATATCTGCAGGATGGGAGGCAGGAGCATCATTTCGACTTTTATCTGCCCAGTCATAGCTGATCAGGAATTCTCCAACGTCATGAGCGATTTATTTAGACTTATTTCCTCACCTGTTCATGAGACGTGGTCGGATCTCGGCACAGGCACAGCCTCACCTAGCGTGCAATGAACACCGGTCGGAAACTCACACTTCTAACGGGGCAAGGCCCGACCTCCCGACAATGATCGCCATCATGAGTCTTCTTCGAGAACAACGGGGTCTAGTTGCATCCAAATGTGGCTATCAAAGAAAGCATCGCTACTCCCAATGGCCCGAAGTCAGAATATAGCCGTAACTGCCAGCGTCCCCAGATAGCCGCGGTGGGTAATAAGCCGTGGGGAGGCATTGGGAGGCGTGGGGCGGCAGAGGTTGCGACTGGTTGGACTTTCCCATCAACTCAATTTACAGTAAAAGTCATCTTGAGAAAAGAGTAAAGCTTCAGACGACAGAACGATGGGGGTTTTGTGTGAAACTGGAGATTCCTGCCCCCCACCGCACACCCGACCCCAGCATGAGAATAACGCCACGGCTGCTCCCGGTTGTGTGTAAGCCCGGCGAGTTTTGTCCTCTCGGGATATCCGGTCAGGTTCGGCCTCTCCCTGCAAAGAACGCGTGAGTATTATGACATGACGGATTGGCTCAACATAGTCAATGTCGGAGATATGAAACGACCCGACATGACAAGGCCCTCGAATTCCTTTCTGGGCGAAATGGGATATCAAGGCTAGTGAAATATGCAGTACAGAAAAACGTATGCGAAAACACATGGAGCAACCAGTTGATTCCTCATTGTAATGACTATGCTCATCTGAGTGGACTCAGCCACGTCCCATTGGCCATGTTCATGGCATATGAAGCGTTTTCGGAGGTGCCCATTCGAACTAGAAACGTTGACGCTATGCTGCTGTAGGCAACTCCAGAATGCTTGATATCACCCAGACTTCAGACGAGAAGCTCTGGCACACAGTAAGTACGCTAGGAGCAGCATAAGCTATTCTTCATGTAAGGTAGCCAATGCAAGATAAGGTGGCTATGGATGGGGACCGTGGACTTTTGCCTGCCGGCCACTTGCACCTAGAACTTTAATGAGGCGAACCAGTACCCCGCGGGACTGACAGTTCCCCGCGCGACCTTGGCGAAGTCGTGAGGCACTGAGTTTTTGTTTGCGTCAGCTCGCCCAATTGGGGTTTGCAATAAACTTTCTACGCCCAGTCATATGTGGTTGGGGATTGCTGGTTGGAGAGGCTAGCACCCAGGCCGTCGGATAGGGCTGAGGACAATACGACCAAGTACGAAAGCGGGCAGAACAGGGCCAAGCCCGTTCTAGCTGGCATGGGCTTAGTCTGGAATCAGGCCACGATGGTAGTTGGTTGTGGCAAACGATGCAATCGAAGGAGTTTAACATTACCGAAGATTTACCAAGCTTCGCTAGTTTCGACTCCAGGAGACTACGAGCAAGGGTTTAGCCTGCTTTCAAACCACGAATTGGGTCGTAAGTAGAGTTCGCGCACCTGCACCCGAGTCAACGCATGCATATGTTCCTCGACACCTGAGTTGTGACCCTAGCGGGAGGTCTAATCTTGTCCAACATTCATTCGGATAACATCACGGCAAGTCAAAGTCAGGCCATTTGTGCACCGTTTGAGTTCCTAGCCCTGGTGAAGTAATCCGGCTGGCAGCGCTGATACCATTTCCCATGGCGATCATCGATGCAAGTTGCGATGGCGATGATAACAATGAACATATCTGTCGTCAGTCACTCGCCTCAGCCACTAGTTCGGACATCATTCCGGACCAGAAAGCTGTCCAACGCAGCGGGGGGGAACAACGCCCAGACCCAGGAGTACATATGAAGTGATGATTTATACCAGAGTGAGAAAGAGAAAGAGGCGACGAAAAGAAGCAGGCCGCCGCAAAATAAAACACGAGTGGGTGATCATCTTGTGAATTCAGCAAGCTACTCTACTATAAGATGAACAGATATCAACCTAGTAAAGCGAAGCTCTTGATTGTATGACCTCAAGGTTTGAGAGGGAAATCCGAAGTTGATCCACAAGTCTCTCTCAGACCTGCGGGTAATGCTCACCATCTGGAATAGTCAAGGAAGCCTTCTTCGGATAAACGAATCTTCTGAAACAGATCATCACAACTCTTTCTCCAATGGAACTCCGTGGCTGTCGCACTGAGCTTTTAGATAGGAACACGAAGTGAACGATGCGGCGGGTGGGGCCGACTCCAAAGAGGGGGAACGGAGGCCTTGACCTCCAGACATGTGTCTCTCTCGATATGCACCCAAGCTACTACTATCCAAGGAATAGGAACGGGCCTAGAAACAATGGGGACCTGAGCTGAAAGGTAGGGAGGGGAGGGGGGTCAAGCCATCAAAGTTCGGCCAGAAGTCCAGCAGAATCCATTCCACGAGGCGTCTGGATGATTGCGAGACTCAAGCATTGCCTGTTCAAGGTTCAGTAGCGTCCTCGAGAGACATGATATTTGTTACATGTAGGCCAAGAACCATGGCCGGCTAGATCTTTCAGGACTCATTGGACAGGGATCGGGCTACCAGCCTACCTTACCTTGGATGGTCCTCGTGGGACGATCTCCTGCATCTCGACTCGGAAATCACGGCCCGGGGTCTATCAGTGCTTTGAACTACGCACAGCTGTGATGAACATGAAGCGGGGATGGTTTACATATTCCAAGACCCCCACAACACACCTTGACCCCGACGATATAAGCTCTCTTGTGTCTGTTTCCTCTGCCATCCCATCCATCATATTCCATTCCAAGCTATTTCATGCGATGTCTTCGCCGACTTCAGTAAACACCACGGACGTTGGCGGGAGAGTATACAAACGTCGACCTGGCGCTTGCGAGACTTGCAAAGTACGAAAGCGAAAATGTGGGTTGGGATGCTCAAACAAATCTTCACAATGACAACCTGACAATTTTTAGGCGATGGTGGCAGGCCGAGCTGTGATAAGTGCCTCGTAAGTGTACTGGTGCCTCGATAGTACCACTAGATTCTCATGATCTGCAGTCATCCGCCTCCTTCTGCTTCTATGTCACACCGAAAAAGAGAGGAAGATCCAGCCAAAACAGTAGGGAGATCCAAACAGACTGCGTTGATTGCCATACAGCAACTAAGCACAACCTCTCAGGCTTGAACGCAACAACCAGACAGATTGCTTCATTCGAAGACTTCAGCTATGCGTCACAGCAGTCCACATCACCCCCATCACCAACAGACCACTTACGCTACTTTGGGCCATCATCAACTCAGTCGTCACTCTCTGGAGTGAACAGACTCTTGGATCTTGGGCAATTCCCGACCGCTATGACAACTGAATCCCTCGAAGAACACTGGGGACCGTTGTCAAGTGGTCTATTGAACTCGCCTGAAGCTCTAGGAACACAAAGCACGGAGATCATCGCCAGTCCAGTCTCTTCGGCATTGGAGTATTGTTGGAGCACACAGCTTTTGTCCAATGGACATAGCGTTTCTGGTCCACAGGATTTTGACGGTCTGGTAACAGCCGGCTGGAATCTTTCAAATCTGCAGACAGCCAACGACGAGAGCACTGTCGACCATCCTGTTCGTGGTATGACTACGTTTCATGATTTTGGAACACCTGAGCTTAGCTGACAAGATGATGAGTAACCTCTGCGTACTCAACAACCGATATGGTGAAGCTCCTCATAGGACGGGATCGAAGTTCTTGCAATTCTAAACAGTTCGGACAGAACCTCATGGATCTTGTAGACGAATCTACCACCTGCTGTTACAGCCCGAAGCTTCCGGAGAACACTTATCAAAGGGTTCAGCCCAGCCTTGAAACACTAGTTGAGTTTCTTCATGGTACACTGCTATCAGTTCCAAGAGCAGTCTAGATAGATATGAAGATAGGGGCTAACTTTGACCCTTAGCTTTCACCGCATCTGAACCATATCTGTGAGTCATTCGAAATTATAGCATACGATTCTGACAGATCGATTGTTCTCTAACAATCTCTCGTAGTGGGTCGAGATACATAGGAGAGACTGAGATTTCACGACTCTTCGAAGATGTGGTTATGAAGGGGATGTCGGACCATGTCAATAGTTCGATCGTGTACGCGGCCCTTTCTATCGGTTGTTTGACCTCGATGAGGCGATCCGGAGTGTCACAAGAGACAGAATCGCACATGAGATGCTTATATAGCAACGCAATGGTGCACATCGAGAAAATACACATGTGCCCATCAACAGCTCTGAGCTTTAAGGTACCTCTACACACCACGCTACTTGAGTACAGCGAGCCATTCTGACTGAACTATTTAGGCGCTTATTACACTTGTAAGTATAGGAGTCGATTTGAAAGTCTTCTAAAGACTAGTATGTGAAATTCTCATTTATAGCTGACACCATTCGCAAAGCTCGTTGCCTCAGCCTTGTGGAAACCAGCGGACACGGATTGGTTGCTAGGAGTTGCAGTCTCCTGCGCCCAATCCCTTAAACTAAACAATCTAGCATGCTTGAAGACAGTTTGTCAAACGAACGAAGAGGTCGAATCATTAAAGCACGCGTTCTGGCTGCTGTACACCATCGAAAAGCCGTATCGATTGCGAAACGGACAAGCTTCGGTAAGCCTGCCGACTCTATGCATTAGCCATATCAGTCATACACTAACCTATATACTCTTGCCTAGGCTTTGAATGATGCCTACATCGACCACGAGCCGATGTCTTCCGGGATCGAAGCTAGAAAGCCGTTGATGCAAACCTTTGGGGTTCATTACCGTCTAGCTCAATGTTGTGCCAGGATAGCAAGCGACTTTGACAGTCAGGAAGCTCTTTCACAGTCTATGGTCTTCACATCAGAGAATCTAGACAACTGGTTAGAACAGCTTCAACAGTTGAAAGTTGACGTCTTCACGACACGGCATCAGCCCGCATTAGCTATGACGTGGGATCCGAGAATCGCCTCACCGAATAGTCCGTGTATGACACCTTCAGAGGGGGATATCTCAGCAAGCCTACTCTACTTCGAGCTAGTGTTGTGCGTCTGTGGACGTTTTTCAGCTAGTTCTTTGGGTGACTCAAGCACTGATAAGATTGAACAAAGGGTTCTTGAGTCTGCTATTGATATCTTGAAATTACTCGTCGAGGTCGATCCCACCAAGGCGGGTACAGATCAGTATGTCTCCGTCGCGTTGTCTTCTTCGCTCTTAGCACTAACCTAACACTCTTCCAGGAATTTGGTGCGCATTGCCGTCAGTTCGTTCTGCCTCGTTGCGACTTTCATCTCAAGGGCGAATGAGCGGGCCACGATCTTCAGATATCTGGTTTCAACGCTCGGTTTCTTCGCTCGGATGACAATCAATTCACCACTCATGACTCTGGGGAAATTCAGCTCCGTGGTGGACTCAGTGCAAAAGGTACTCAAGAATGATGGTTGAAAAGCTATTAACTAAGGTAGTTTCTGATTTACAATTTCAATACCCTTCAATAGATTAAGCTTCAGGTTCCCTGGCGAGTTTGTCTTGGTATGGTACGTCTTTTTATGCCCTTTCTCGTCTTTCTGATGGGCAGGTGTTGAAATTCCGATGGCCTTCAGTCACCTAGTTGTAGTAAAGATTTACGGACGATTGATTTTTACATGCTTTCATTTGAATAGCATATCAGAATGCTGGTACATTTCGAATATCAGCAGTCCTCCATCCGATACTTGCTCTACGACTCTGTAGGATTCTATTGTCTCTAGTGAACCAGCCACTCGTTGATCTTGCTCTCTTCCAATCGGCATTGGTGGGCAAAAATGTAGTGGCATCACAGTACCTACTTGAGGCAAGTCTAAGCGCCTGGATGAGGTTAGCCATGCCTCCACTCGTCTCAACGAGTTCCTCTGCGGGGTAAACGGAGCACGCCCCGTGGAGAAGCCATACATGGCGTTACAGACTGCGTGGACCTGTCTTTTGCCAGTTCGTCTCAATCGACATAGCTCAGGGTCCGATCGTCGGCCTCGTGAGCGTGTACAAGCCGATCCATGCTCTCACCCCTCGCCAAAGTTCTCGATGTGCTACTTACCCCTACTCAATTGCCCCAAGATTAACATCATTCAGATCACAAAATCGTCTCCCGTAGCACCCTCATAACACCGTGGTACATTACTTCAAAGTATTGCCTTCGTGAACTGCGAACGCCGGCAATCAAGTTTCTATCGATTAGCAGCTGGTCTTTCCATACTTCCAACATATTCGGCGAGATGACGGACCCCACCAAGAAATCAATCGCACCTTATAGCGTGGTCGGAAAGACGGCCATTATCACAGGGGCTGGCTCAGGTATCAACCAAGCGGACCTGTCACCACCGCATTAGAAAATATTTAGTAATTTCATTAATCCCAGGTATCAACTTTTCCTTTGCTGAGCTGCTCCTTCAGCGTGGTTGCAATGTCGTCATTGCTGACCTGGCTCTTCGGCCGGAGGCGGAGCAGCTCGTTTCGAGCTACCAAGACAAGTCGAACGCCAGGCCACGCGCAGCCTTCGTCAAGACCGATGTGACATCATGGCCGGCACTATCCAACATGTTCAAGGTCGCCATGGAGGAATTTGGGAGCTTCGACATCTTCTGTCCCGGAGCGGGTGTCTATGAGCCGCACTGGTCCAACTTCTGGCACCCTCCTGGGTCATCCGAGAGCAAGGACAGTGTAGAAGGAGGGAAATATGCTCTGCTTGATATCAACATCACCCATCCCATCCGTTCTACGCAGCTGGCCATCTCGTACTGGCTTCATCCCAAGGAGGCCACGAACGCCGCCTTGCCACCTTCTATCGAAGCTTCGCCCGAAAACCCAAAGCGCATAGTTCACATTTCATCAGTGGCTGGACAGGTTGCAAACATCAATGCTCCTCTCTACGCAGCTTCCAAATTCGCTATCACTGGATTCGTCCGCAGTCTCGCTCGCTTGGAAGAGACAAATGGGGTCCGCGTTAACGCTGTTGCACCGGGTGTCGTACGGACGCCGCTCTGGACTGAGCATCCGGAGAAGCTGGTCAATCTGGACGAAGCGCAGGATGGTTGGGTCACCCCGCGAGAGGTTGCTGAGGCAATGCTACGATGCGTCGAGGAGGAAGCTCTTGTCGGAGGATCAATTTTGGAAGTTGGCAAAGACAACACGCGCTTGGTCGAAGCTTTCAACGCGCCGGGTCCAGACCCCGACCCAAAGAGGGGCCTTGTTGCCAGAAACGGGTCAAAGGGAACGGACATGGTCTTTTCTTGGTTGAGGGATGCCACCAAATGGGCTGTTGGCAGAGATTGATATTACTACATGAGGCGTTGAAATTGCATGTATGTAGGTTGAAAACGCACTCTATGGTCGTAATGTACGTCCTGCATATCCCGGAGTGCCTATACTTAATGGCGCCGGGCGACGAATGTGGCTTGGACACTTGACTACGTGTAAGTTCTCAGGTATCCAAGGTAGTCTGATATTAGAAAAGCTCGCCTAGCGAGACTGCGCAACCTTCGACTATCTCCGACCAATTCACTTGATGAGGTGCCTGGTGCACTGACAGACGATAGGAGTCACGAAATCAATTTTGGGTTGCTGCACGGGGGCGTGATGAACAAAATTCACAGATCGTGAGAATAGCGCATAAGCCAATACCATTAATGACCGCGGCAAACGATAGCACAATTGTGCAGCATCAGGTCTAAACAGTACGGAGTATCCAAACTTGTATCAGAAGAAGCGCGTGCTCCAAAGGGTTTTAGCCGAAGGCGTTTGACTACGAGGGCTGGCCTATGAGCCGTTTGACTTTCGACCCCCGGTCTAGCGGGCCAACGAGAGATGCTCCCCTCCTATGGCTGTTCGAACGAACAAATACGGACGTCTCGGCGCGGCCAAACCGGAGCAGGTACGGGCATGTATGGTCTGGTTGCCTGTCTCCAAAGTGGGAACCAGTCTGGAATCGAGTCTACACATAAACTGATAATGACCCCCTAGTTGAGGTGGGAGTCCCGTGCACTTTGCCTGAACGTAACGGAAAAATACATACTCCATAGACCCGAAGACTACCCATAACCCTAATCCTAGCTAATGACCCGAACCTAAGCCCTACCCTAACCTCTAACCCTAGCCGTTATAGGCTTAGATTATGCACGGTACTCTCATCTCAACTATATACTTTAACTATATTAGGCTAGAGCCGTGCACGGTACTCTCACCTCAACTAGGGGGGGTCATTATCAGTTTGTCGCATCACTCTCTGGAATCTTGTGGGTGTCAGCTCATCGCACGGAAAGTTTGCTCAAGCAGAAATTCAAGCTCAGTTTCCCAAATCAATGCCTTGTTAAGAGACTTGGAAGCATGATCTTGCCACGTGCAGTCCAGGTGCAAGAATCTAAGAACTACAATGACACTGTGCGTACTGCACGCTCAGAGTTCAAGCTGTCACTAGGCCAAAGGATGAGTGGACAGAACGGACATCCAGGGCCGACCCCTTTATGCTATTTCTGCGGCAAGGCGCAAGAAGCTCGTCGAGGATCGTACAGTGAGGTGTACGGAGAAGTCGGTAATTGCGCTCAATTTGTTAGAGTTCGGCCACTGACAATTCGGCTTGCACCGAAAGCGAAAGCCCGTATTGCACTTTACAGTAGGGGCCAAGCGATGGTCTGCGCGAGTCAGGGGTCTTTCCCAGGAACTTCAGATCTTTTATAAGGATTGAGGCGATTATTGATCGTGGTCGAAGGATCACGGTTGAAATTATTCTGGTTTACTCAGCTGTCCGCCGGACCATCATGAAGTCATTCATTAAGCAGGCTGCCTTCGCAGCTTGCCTCCCATGCTTGGTTGTGGCTGATTACAATGACGCGTTTGTTGTTGAGTTCGATTCATCAGTGCAATTGGTAAAGCCACCCAAGTGTGTCCCGGTAGCGTAGATGCCACTAACCTAGCAACAGAGCCCAGCAGATCTCATCAGCCGGACTCAGGCATCTTTGGCAGTTTCTGGCTTAGACTGCACTGCATCTTCGCGATATCATTTCACTCACGCTGTATTTCAAGGCGGATCTTTCAACGTCGACTGCACCAACAATGGAGTTTCTCAGAAGGCGGTGCTGTCGACCATACAGTCGATTGATGGCATTCAGAAGGCCTGGCCTGTAACTTCAGCAGCACCAGCCGTCCACATGCCGAGAATTCCAGGTATTTCTGACGGCGATTGGGGAAGCAGCACTCATGGTTCGTCCAAGCGCGACTTGTCTCAGGTCTTGGCTCTCCAAGCAAGAGACAATATCGCAGCCGATACCTTGCCGACGCATGTTGATACTGGGGTGTCGAAGCTACACGCCAGCAATATCACTGGTAAAGGCATCCGTGTGGCAGTCATTGACAGCGGTTTCGACATCGATACTCCGGGCCTCAGCAAGACCAACATTGTCTATGCTCACGACATGACAGACGGCGACAATGATGTTCGTGACAACTGTTCCTTCCATGGCACTCATGTTCTGGGTATTGTAGGAGCCAAGGGTGATGAGGGGAGGTTTGGTGTCGTTGGCGTGGCCCCTGATGCCACATACGAGCTTTACCGCATCACAGGTTGTACTTCAGGAACTACGGATGACGCGATCATCAACTCGTTCCTCGAAGCTGCAGAAAGAGGCGTCGACGTTATATCATGTTCATATGGGGGTGCACTTACTTTCCCTGAAGGTAATTCGGCCCGATTCTAAGTTCTAAACTCAAAGAAGGGGAAGTACTGACAGGTTCAAGACCCCTGGTCTATCGTAGCCACACGACTGTTTAACAACGGCACCTATATCTCCCTTGTAGCCGGAAACGGTGGCCCTGGCATCTTCACAGGCGCCAGCCCTGGGGGTGCAGATGCTGTCGCCGCCGTTGGGTCTACCGACAACTCGCAAACTCCTTACTACAACTGGGGAGGCAATTGGACCGCGGGAGGTGAAGGTGGATCGCTTCGCTTTGTCCCTGGCATGCCGTTCGACTTCCCATCAAAAGAAGGGCTGACAGTCTGGACTTCAGACACACCCAACACCAATGGTTGCCAGCTGCTCCCTGATAAGTCTAGTTTGCCGGCCGACTTGTCCAAAGTCATTTTCCTCTCCCAGTTTGACCAATGCTGGATGGCAGCCGATAACTCTACAGTCTCACTCACGAAAGAGTTTGGCATCCCTTATGTCATGTACTACAGCTGGAGCAATTACACGGTCTCTGAAGGCCCGCTATTCCTCAAGGTCTCCGCAGCAAACCAGAAAGGGGCTGTCACGGTTGACTATGAAACAGCAAAGCAACTACTGGATGCCAAGGCAAAGCACGGTTCCGTTCAGGTGTTCCTTGCCAACGAGGTCTCTGTTGCAGATGTTAATCTCACTTATAAGGCCAATAACCGCTCTGGTCTCATGAGCTCCGTATTCACCAGCTGGGGCCCAACTCTTCGAGCAGGATCCATGCCCGCATTCCATGCCCCCGGAGGAAATATCTTGAGTACTTTCCCTGGATGGCTTGGAGGCTATGGAGTGGTCAGTGGTAAGTTGAACCTCTATCCGCGAGCTATGCGAGCACTGTCATTGATAGGTGTGTTACGTTAGGCACTAGCCAGGCCACCCCGTTTGTCGCCGGCATCGCTGCGCTTGTCAAACAGCAGCATCCAGATTACAGCTCTGAAGATATCCGGAATGTCATCGCGGCCACATCACGGCCTGTCAAGTGGTACGATGGAAAAGGAAACACTGGAGACTTCCTGGCACCCGTCTTCCAACAAGGGTCTGGCCTTGTCGACGCGTGGGGAGCAGTTCACTCGACCACATTACTCAGCGCCTCTGCCCTTTCATTCAATGACACGGCCAACCGCCCCAAAGAGTTAACCTTCACAATCAAGAACACCGGGTTGAAGACTACCACCTACGATCTGAGTCATGTTGGAGCCAGCTCTGGCTATGTGCTTGAGAAGGTGGATAGCTACCAACTCACTGAGGCCGTGGTGTATCCAGTGTACGCCGAAGTCAGCATCAACCCTACAACTCTCTCAGTTGAGCCAGGGAAGACAGCCACTGTTTCGGTTTCGGTCTCAAAAGAGCCTGCTTTGTCGGAAGCTTCAACTCGTGTGTCCTATTTTGGAGGCTACATCAACATTGAAGCCAATGGTGCAGCTGACATCAACAAACTCTCGCTACCCTACACCGGCTTCGGCGCGCCATTGACTACCTTACACAGCATCAACCGGGACAAATCTTATCTGTCGTCATACAATGTAACTGCCGGCAAGGCATCGCATGCCGAACCAGGCCGCGTTTATACCTGCACGTTGAACATCACCGCAGATGTTCCAGCTTCGTTCCCAGGCAATGAGTTTCCCGGCATCGAGGTCTTCCTCTTCTTGCAGTCGCGCAACATGAGCATTCACATGGTAGACGCAAAGACTGGAAATGTAGTGGTCAACTCCTACCAGAGTACGTCAGAGGTCCCATGGAACGGTTCCACTTGGTATTGGGATGGATCCGACGATAACAAAGCTCCCGTGCCGGCTGGTACTTACATCTGGCGCGTCAAGGCCCTGAAGATGCTTGGAGATGCGGCGAAGGAGGAGGACTGGGAAACCTGGGAAGCCGGTACATGGGTTCTGGAATACACTGCTGACAGCATTTTCCCTTCGAGTTCAACGATTCCGAAAAGGTAACGCAATAATATGGGAACACCGAAATAGATAAGGTCAATGCAAACCCAAATGATGAAGTCTGGCGAAGATGGGATTTACATCCAGTGGTGTTGAACACGACCAGATAAAGTAAATTTATAAGGTCACCACGAAGAAGAAACTAAAACAATTGGAGTCTCCGTTCCCATCTTGAGCTCTTTAACAACGTTACCTACCTTAGCCTGGGGAGTCGCGACAGGTTAGTCAACCCCTGTTAAGCTCGCTTGCGATGATGAGCCACCCTTGGCACTGGTCAGAGAAGTAAGACCTAGCGGAACAACCTTGCTGCCTTGCACGTACAGAGGACTTTTTACTTCCCAGTTCGGGCAAGTTTGTCTCAATGAGCCGGAAAAGATCCAATGATATCATTCTTCTGCATAGGTTTGCGGCGAAGTGCATTTACACATCATGTGGTCTGTCTTGTCTTCTGGCAATGCTAAGAGGATCCTCCTGCTCAATTCTCGGACTTTAAATAGCTGCAAAGCCATCCACAGAGCTATCAGTCTCCGCTTTCATTTGGTGCTATAACATATCGCTTGACCTCTATCTAACGCACAAAGACTTGAGCAATACAAATCCAAATTTCTCACGCACTGCGATCCATTTTCAGTATGGGCTGGTATGAAATCACCGACGACTATATCAAAGACTCGAAGATCAACATCCCAGTATGCGAAACTCTCCAACTCAGAGATGTTTACGGCGGAACCCAAAGAACCATATACCGCGTTGATCAGAGCGGACGACAGTTTCCAGTGTGGACTGTCAACGAGAACATTGAAAGCGGCGTACTTGCGATTGTCTCCGCCGACCCCAGAGCACAGGTCCCCGCAGGCAATGCCGTTGGTATCATCAAATACCACACCATGTCCTCAAGAACACAAATCACCCTACGCAGATCAGAACTCAGTCTGGGGCTTACGGACTACAGCCATGGACACGAAATCAACTTCAACGGCTGCAACTACCGATGGGTTATGTCCAAAAATACCATGTCGACGAACACGCTTTACCTGAAGACCGATGGGAATCGAATTTTAGCAAGATGGTCAGGAAAGCCCGAAGGTCGAGGGGGCGATCCAAGTCCGGTTTTTGAACTATTCGTTCCCCCTCAAACGCTGGACATGGACTTTGTGGTAGTCACCGGTTTGGCGGCTGCAGGATACTGGAAGAAGGCAGACAAGCTCAAGAGCCCGATAAGCAAGATTTTGAAAATTATGGGAGGCCTGGGTCCATAAGGTAAATTTGTTCTGGCAGGTAATGGCATTGAAGCCCATCATGCTTTTCATTTGAATACCAATCGGCTAAGACTGTTGTAAATGCAAGGATCCTCGTGGCCTGCGTTGAAAGATTGTTTATTCCCACTTTCGGTCAGGTTCTAGATTGCCAGAGGACGTCTCTTGATGTGCACCAACAGAGGTGGTTTCTTCCAGATGGACCAGGCTTTGTGCTTAGAATATGGCTGTGTCCAATTGGTCGAAGACGAATCGAGCTTCATATCGTATTCCCATAGCAGTCGCGAAATGATGACGCGCATCTCATTGTATGCCAAGTGTTTCCCGATGCAATTGCGAGGGCCATACGAGAATGGCTGGATAGCGTCCCGCTTGTCCGCATAAAATGGAGACTTAGGGTCTTGAGCAACACTGGGAAGCCATCGTTCAGGAGCAAAGCTCTCTGGCTCAGCGAAGTTGGAAGTTGATAGACCGGCAGCGGAGTGATGAACCCCAACACGAGTCTTTAACACGTCTCTGTTAGCAAATTTTCAAGCTTGGACGAGGAGAGGGTCAAAGACTGTGAAGCACTTACCCCTGGAGGGAGAAACATTCCTTCAATGTACGCTGGTTCTTTTGTGTCTGGAACAATTCTCTCAAGCGAAGTCGGCACGGGTGGATAGAGTCTGAAGGTCTCGTTGAGCACAGCGAGGAGGTAAGGCAGACGTGCCGTAGCATCCGTAAAGTTGATTTCGCCGGGTGACTTAAAAGCAGCTCTGACTTCTTCAACTGCTCTTCTGTGTGCATGAGGCGTCGATAAGAGGTAGAAAGTGCAAGCCGTCATCAAAGTGGCCGTGGTATCACTACCGGCGACGAAGAGGGTATTCGAGTTTGTGACAATCTCTTCGATGGAATTAATACTCTTCTCGTCTCTCCCACGGAGCAAACCTTGCATAAAGTCTTTGCGGATGATTTCAGAGTCATTCCCCAATCGCTTGTTTACGGCTTTTCTGGTGTAGTCAAACTGGTCCATAAAGCCCTTCTGAACATCCCGCGCTAAAATCGGCAAGACGATCCACGATAGCGGGCCAAGTAGTGTGTTAAGTTCGAAGAGCTTTCTAGCTCGCTCGATAAACATGAGGACAGAGCTTACCACATGATGGAACTCGTTATTGTCGAGACCACCCAAAGACTCTCCGAACGTCAAGTCGCCGATAATGTCGAAGGAAGCGATATGGAACCATCTCCCCATCTCTGTCGGCATTCGGGACTCAGCCACATCTGATAACCTTCGTACGAGCTTATCGACATAGTCGTGAATGATCGGCTCTTGGTCAGCCAGAGACCGTGGCGAAAAAGCGTGGGCTACTCCTCGGCGAATCCGAGCATGGTTGACATCATCGGCGTCGAGGATGTTGGAGTCAGGGTCGAGTTGCTTGGAGGCACTGTACTTTGGAAACTGCCCGTGCCCATGGCCGTAGATAGTCTTCCAGGCCTGGCTTGTCGTAAATGTCACCGCATCTGGCGAATAACGTACAACATTGCCGTATTTCCTGTGAAACTCGCGGATATCTTGGTCGATGGTGCCGAACAGTATCTTGAATTTGGGAATGAATGGGAATATGGTCCATGACTTGGGGCCTGGAATGTGACTCAACCGCGAGAAATACGCTTGATAAATGCCTCGAGCTAGATAAAAGAGCAGGCAAGAACCGAGTGCCACTAAAGCAATGTGAGCCAGCGGCTGAGTTCTCAACAATAAAAAGGAGCTCAAAGCCATTGTAATGATATGGACTGAGCTGCCGGTCTTGGTTAAGTCCACGACCCAATCGACGCCAAGTCCAACGCTGGAACTGAACGTCTTTATGTCCGCAAGGTGCTACCGCAGAAGCCCTCTTGACTGACGCCCATAAAGCCGCCATCACATCTGTAACATCATGACTCCACTCCATTACTCAGTTTCTTGGCATATAGCTGTCGCTTGGTAAGATAGCGACGTTATCGCATGATTTGTTCCGTTGCACAACGTCACGTTTGATTCCGCCTCTCCCCCGTAACGGATGTGCCCATCCTTGCTCAACGGCTGCCGGACCAGGGCTGGAAGACACTACGGAACGGTCCGTAGCCTGCAAGTGGCTGATGGATGCTCGCATGGAGGAGACCGCACCCCGCATCGGGGTTTGCTCTTGGCCGCGAACCCGATGTGGCACCGCCGAGAAATACAATATGCACGCTGCCGCGCCGTGAAACCGGGAACAACGCCGGGTCGGCGCCGAGCTTCCGCAACAGGAAAGAACAGATGGTATATTTTTATGTTCGACTCACGAGCAAGCAAAACCCCGCACAGTTTCCCCTAATAAACACTTTCCATCCCTTCTTACTGGACGGTGAAATCCTGGAGGCCCGTGTTGAGCGAGTCATTGATGCGTCGAGTATACTCGACGACGCCGCCAAGGAAGTTGAGCATCTCTGCTATGAAGTCAGCGATTTTCCTTGAGTATTGAGCAAAAAGGGGCGGTAGGATGACTTCTTACCTTTAGGCTTCCCTGGAATATTGGTCCCCATGTACTCAGACTTTGTCTGGGGCAGCAGAGTCTCGTCTCCAATACGGTTGACAAGTTCTCGCCACTGTTGCTCAACATCCGGACGAGGGTTAATGTAGCGTTTGCCGTTCTTTCGCAAGTGAACAAGTGTGTCGCGGATCCAACCGCCCTGGAGCTCAGCACACGTAGGTCCGTTGCAGAACGATGTCGGACCTTGAGGCCCGTAGACGAACAGTGCATTGGGGAACCCAGCAGTCATCATTCCAAGGTGCGTCGTTGTGCCCTTCGCCCACTTCTCTTTCAATGACTGCCCATTCTCGCCTTTAATATCGATCGCCAAGATACCTCCCGTCACTGAGTCAAAGCCAGTAGCAAGAATGAGAACGTCAAACTTGTGCAGCTCGCCATCGGCGGTGAAGACACCGTCGGGGACAACCTCCGCGATGGCATTGGCCTTGGTGTCAATCAGAGCCACGTTGTCACGGTTGTAGACCTCGTAGTATCTCTGCTCGAGAGTAGCTCGCTTGGTTCCGAAGTAGTATGGCGGCTTCTCCGGGGCAAGAAGCTCCTGCATCGCGGGCTTATGGACGCGCTCCAGGACCTTGCTGCGCCAGAATTCGTATGCGTGTTGGTTGGCTTCTCTGTTCCGGATGACATCTTGATATGTCCCCAACCAGAAAGATAGTCCGCCCTTTGCCCAAATCTCCTCAAAAAATGCCTGGCGCTCCTTTGCGGTTGTCTTGGCACAAGCCTGAGGATTGAATTCGAAGTCCAGGCCAGCAAAAGTGTTCTTACGAAGCTCGTAAAGCTCCTTGTATGTCTCTTTTTTCTGGTCCTCAATAGAAAGGGGAACTTGTCGCATGGGCAGGGCGTAGGTTGGGCTGCGTTGGAATACTGTCAGGTGTCCAACTTCGGGGGCAATCTCCTGTATGACTTGAAGACCGCTTGAGCCGTTACCGACGACACCAACTCGCTTTCCCTTGAAGTCAATACCCTCCTGAGGCCACTTCGAGGTGTGACACGAGACGCCAGTAAAGCAATCAAGGCCCTTGAAGTCTGGGATGTTTGGTTTCGCAGCGAAGCCAGTACAGAGAATGAAGTATCGGGCGGTCAAGATGGACTTGTCGCCAGTGGTGATGGTCCAGTGGAAACCGATTTTGTCGAAGTCAGCACTGACAACGCGGGTGTTGAACATAACGTCCTTCTTGAGGTGTAGCTTGGACTCGACATGCTGGAAGTAGTTTCGGATCTCTTCTCTTCCGGGATACTTCTCGGACCAGGTCCATGGCCTCCATATCTCTTCTTCAGAGAACTCATAGAGAGGCACGGGTGTATCGACACGTGCTCCAGCGTAGCAGTTCCAGTACCAGACACCGCCAAGATCGGCTGCGTCGTCGATCACAAGGGTCTTGAATCCAGCCTTTCGGAGCTGGTCAAGGGTGTAACATCCGGCGAAGCCACCACCAACGATGATAACATCGTATTCGGGAGAGGACAGAGAGCCCATCTTGCTGGGAAGAAATTATAAACAAACTTAAGCAGGAACTCGGTAGGTAGGGTAGGAAGTCTAGCTAATGAGACCAATGATCATGCAACTGACTGAAAATAGAGATATGAGGAAGAACCGCATGCACCTTTATGATGCAGTTGAAGCATGGCGCCGAATGTGAGAGCTCATCGCCCCACGAGCTCACGTAGGTGCGGGCAAACTTCCGCAGGTTTTCTGGATTGGCGGGCCTATTTGGTTCATTTACCTCTGCTCTCTCGACCATCATTGTGTAATTGGCTCCGGCATTCCTCAAGTTCGCAAGGGGCTACGAAACTTGCGAATGATTGTTCGGACGGACTAATTCATGGCTAGAATTTGTCCGCGACTGCGCGGGCCGCATGGCCAACTGCGGCGATTTTCAGGCTCATAGCGAAGTCTAAATATGGAGACACTGCTCTCTGCCGTAACTTTCTTTCCCACTGAATGCTGAACCGTCCACAGGATAGACACAATATCTTGATTACTCTATAAGCACACTCAACATGAACGATAAGGGCTTTGTCGAAGATGCTGTCAGTATCAACAATTTCCATGCGAGCAGATGAATCTGACTGGTAAAAGAGCAATTATGCCGACGTTCGGAAGCAGATTGACTTTCTCCACATGCCAGCCAGCAAAGTTAGTGATACCATATCATTGTAATTCTATAGACAAGGCCTAGGCTGACCTTTACACTAAAGTATCACAAAGAAGAATTAGCGATAGAAGAGCAAGAAGTTATGGACCAGCTTTACCGTGGCTGGTTGCACTACTGGAACAAGGAGTCGCGCGAAGACTACCACAATGGAATGGTGGGCGCTCGGCGATTCTATGATTTTGATGACATGCTCAGCTACGACATGTTCGGCAACACCATCCGTGGCAGCTTCAAAGAGCACTTTGACTCCATCTTTCCGTATTGGAATGACGGCAACATGGAGTTCAAGGATATTGAAATCACGGCTCTGTCCAAAGAGTATGCCTACTCCACCATGATACAGCATACCTGGGGAACAGCTGGCGGTGTGCCATTTGACACAGCTTTTAGAAGGACGGGAATCGCGCGGAAGAACACAGAGGGGCAGTGGAAGTGGATTCACGAGCATTTGAGCTTTCCCACTGATATGGCCACCAAGGCGGCCGACTTCACCAGCTCGCTGGATCCCTTGAAGGCAACCAAGATGAATTAAGATTGCATTGGACCACAGCTTCTTTAGACTGGTAGCGTTTGTTTGGGGTCAAGGTGCTATGATAGGACAGGCCATCGTGAAAGCTATCTTGTTGGGATACTGGCGGGAAGCGGTGGAGGTTGGCAGGGGGTAGAGAGAGAGAGATGGCTAGCGAGAAATTGAGCAGCGGTGGAGATCTAGAGCCTGGCAAGTTCATCCGCGATGGACCGTGATGTACCCAATTTAGTCCGCACTAAGATATCCAGATGGTGCTGTTGAACCCACCTACTCAGATGTTGAAGTCTTCAATGATCTCCTCAAGCATTATGAAGTACACATGTATTCTCACAATGCTTCTAATATTAGCTACTTCGAACAAGCCACTACTGGCATACAGGAAGCTGAAATCATCAAAACCCAGCATCGCGCTTCGTTGACCCGTCTTGAGGCCACATATGAGGTACTTACAGTGGGATGAATGGTCGGCAGAACTTGCATTGGCGTAGTTGATATGCAACATAATATCCGCAGGAGTGAAATGGACCATTCTCAGGCTTGAGACGTTACAAAGGTCGGCCAAAAATGGGTTTTCCAAGGCACAAGGGCGAAAAGCCAAGTCAGGCACCCACGTCTCAGCGAAGCGCGAACGCCCTTGTGTTAGTGTTGACTGACTGTTCTGCCATTCTAATCTCCAGCTGTCTATTTCATGTGAATAGCTACTGAAGTTGATGTCATGAAGGCGCTCTGTCGCGGCATGTGGGAGCCTCACCTGGCGTCTTCTATTTAGGACATGACGTACTTATTTGTGCATTGTGTCTCGGAATTTGTTGAGGGAATCGCGATGTATTATGTGTTGGATAGCGGCCAACTGACGGGTATTCGGAGGGTTTGAGAGTGTAAGACAAGAGACCCAGGAGCGAGACACGCCTAACTCGGAACAAGCACCTAGAGATCTAAGAGGCCAAGGACACGGTTCGATCGACAGCATCTATGCGTGATATCCTGCTTTCAACAAAGTTATGAGAACAGATGCGCTAGCATATGGAGAATGCATTGGGGCTGATGTCTCAATAGGCTGGCGGAGCTGAACGATCCAAGACATCACCAACCCGTAAAGGGTTATACAGTGAGGACCCATTAGTTTCAATACACCTCCCAGTGCGTCAGCGTAAACCCACTAACTTTATTATACTAATATAAGTAATATCTCTACTATTTAAGTAATAAGTATATCTCAGAAAATTCTAAAAAATATTTTATTATTAAAATAATATAAAGATTATTTTTATAAAATTTCAGTAATTTTCTCCATTACTTAATTAGTAGTTAAAAAACTAGTACCCGAATTTTTTTAAAATATACTAATAAATATAGTATTATTCGCACTCTTAACGCCTTATAATCTACTATAAATAAGATTTATTTTATTATATTTTAGAAAAGATTTAATTATTACGGCAGTAGGTATTAGGGCCCCTATGGGCCCCGTAGCTTAGCCTTAAGCTACGAGGCTAAGCTCTTAGTAGTTATATAACGAGCTAAATTACTAAGTCTAAAGGGCTAGCTCGCTAGCTTTTATTTACTATTCTATTTTTCCCCTCTTTATATTAAGTTTTTAGTTAATTAAGTTAATATAGTAGCGTTTTAACTTACTTCGAATTCCCTTTTATAATACTATTTAACGTTATTTAATTAACTATTTTTTTAAAAATAGAACGATAATATTTTAATTAATTAATTATTTATTATACTAATTAACTACCCTTACTAAAAAAGCGTATAAAAGAGCTAAGTAATAACTAATTAAATTAATTATATATAAGTAGTATAATCGATATTTTTTAAATATATACCCCCTTTACTAAATATAATAGTTAGAGAATATAGTTAGAGAGGCTAGGTCTCCCTTTGTATTAATAGCTTTTAATAAAATTACCGCTTTTATAAGTCTTAATAAAGCGTTATAAGCCCTAATAAAAGCGCTAAGTTCTTAGTTATTAACTCTAAAGTCGCGCTATTTAACTAATTAGTAAAGCGCTTTTTATCCTTTATTACTTAGGCTAATTACTTAGTATACTTTAGTAACGTAGCTAATTAGCTTATTTTATTTATTTATATTTATAATAATATCTTTTTTAAAAAAAAATACTAAGTAATATATTAACCTCGACCTTATTTAAGAGCTATATTTTAAAAATAATAAAAAGACCTTATTTAAGTAAATTAAATAGTAGCTAAAAATACGTATTATTTAGTATTAATTAAAGTAGGTCCTAGTTTTTATTATTAACTAGCTAAGTAATAGTACTAAGTACTTATATATAATAACTTATAAAAACCTCGATTTTATATATATTATTATTATAAAGCTCTATATTATAAAAAAAGCCCTTACCTAAGCTTATATTAATAATATAGCTATAGTTAAAAGACTAAAGTAATTAAAGAACGGCTCTTAAGCTAGCTTTATTTAAAATACTACTACCCTTAGCGTATTAAAGTAATAGCTAGTATATTTAAAAATATAAAATAGCTATAAGACTACTTTAACTTCGTCCTATTCCGTTACTTATAGCTCTTAAAAAATACTTAACGTACTTATTTTTATAAGTAATAATACTAGCCTTAAGTTCGACTACTAGCTCTAGCATATTATAAAGTACTTAAAAAATACTAATTATAATACGAATAAGTACTATTTAAAATATATTATTAATAAAATTAAAAATAGTACTACGGAGTTTATATACTTAATACTAACTTTTAACGAGATTATTATAGTTAAATAGCTACTTTATAAGCTTAAATCGGCTTATACTAGCCCGATTATTATAAATAACGCTAGTTATAAACTAAATATACTTATAATTATACTTAAAAACGTTTATTAAAAGCGCTCTATATTTACTAAGCTTATGTATATTAATAAGCTTTTAAAGTCTTAATAAAAGCGCTATTTTTATAATAAGCTACTTATATATTTTTATAACTAAATTATATTAAAGTACTTAAATAATATAGCTATTTTTTAAAAATATATTAAGTATATTACCTAGTTAATTAATATAATATAGCCCCTTTTTATAGAGGACTACTTAGCTAAGGCTTCTAATTAAACTTACTAAACTTTAAATAAAAATAATAAAAATAATAAAAATAATAAAAGTACTAAAAGTACTAAATAAGACTAAGGTCGTACTTCTACTTATAAAATAATCACTAAAGCCCTATATTAAAAGCTTAAGAATAGTAACGCTTATTTCGTTTATAATAATACTAAATATATTTCTAAGGACTATTTTAAAAAACTAAAAATTATTATAATTATTATTAATACTACCAAGGGCCTTATTAAAATAGAGTTAAGTTTAGAAAACTAGAACCCTTAGTAAAAGTAAACTCTTAATTAGGGGATATATATAAAAAGGATAAAGAATTAATAATTAATTTAGTAAACCTATAGGATCTTATAGGGGGCTAGCTCTTTAAAATAAAGCTTATATTAGTATTTAATAAATATAAAATTTATTTAAAAACCTTACTTAATATAAGAGCTAATAAATACGGATTTATAAATAACTATATAACCCTTTTATTATAACGGTTCTATATAGCCCTATTTTATAAATTATAATACCTAATCCCTACTACCGGATTTAATAAAAAGTAATTAAATAATACTAGCGTAGTATAAACTACTAACTTATATATTAATTAATAAGTCCTTTTAAAAATACCCCTCTTTTAGCTTAATACGGGCTATTATAACTTAATCCTAGGGTAAAAGTAGTTCGAATACTACGAGGTAAACCCTAATATTTACTATTAATATTTAATATAGCTTAAGGACCTATTATTATAAAAAACGCTCTCTATTATTATTAGAAATATTAAAAACTTATATATTCCGGAAGTTATTAATATATAATACTAAATCAATACTAATTATTAATAAGACCTATTTAAAATAAATATAACCCGCTATAACTAAAAGCTTTAATAGTAGCGAGTAAAGGGTATACCGATTAAAATATTACTATACTTATTAAAAATAATAGCCCGTTAAATATAATAGTTAAATAAGGTTAAAAATAAGAAAAAAATAGAACGCGCCCTTAATAATACTAGTATTACTCTTATAAAAAGGGCTAAGTAATAAAAACTATACTTAATAATAGTATAAATAAATATTATTTTTATTAACGCTCCCGCTTTTAAAAAAAACTTAAAACGAAACGATATTAAAATAAGCTCTATATTACTTTATAAACTTAACTATATTATAAAAAAAAAAAAAAAATAGACCCTTTATATAATAATAACTAGGTTACTTATAACTTTATAATAACGAACTTATTAAAATATTTACGGCCCTAAACCGACGTTTTTAATAAGGTTATTAATAATATACTAACGCTTTATAAGCTATATAACTATAAAATCGAGCTCTTAAAAAGTAATAAGGAGAAGCTAACTTATTACCCTTTATATAAATAGTTAGTACCCGAGCTAAAGGTTATAAAAGCCTATTTACTAAAGTACTTATAAAAAGGATTTATCGAACTAAGTAATACTCTTTTCGCGTTATTAATATTATTTATAAAAAAATATAATAATAACCTACGCTTTTATATTAATTTTTATAAATTTAATAAAGTTATAAAAAAAGACCGCTACTTATTACTACTTATTAATAAAACCTTTACGTAGCTAAATAGGATAAAAGTATTTACTAAGCTAAATATTAAATAGGCTTTTTATTATATTTAACTTAATCTAGCTTTTAAGGACTTAACGACGTTTAGGACCTATTATAGGGTATATAAATATAAAATAATACCTTTTAAGCTCTATAATAAGCTTACTACGTATTAATAATATATAAACGAGATATTAATAAAGTACTTAGATAATTTCTATATAATATATATAAATAATATCCTAATTTTTTTTAATAACCCCCTCTAGTACTAAGAGTACGTTATTAAAGTACTAAACTACTTATAAAAAGTAGGTTTATAAGTAGATATTAAAAAGTATAAATTTAGTATTACTTTTATAAAGTACTTAGGCTTTGTAATTTTAATAAAAAGTATATAGCTAGATAAAGAGAAAGTTTTTATAGTTAGAGATTAAAAACTATTTATATTACTTAAGGGTATTTAGTCCTTTTTTAGGTTTTATAACTTTTATAAAAAGTTTATAAAAAATTATAGTTACTTAGCTAGGCCCCTTATAAAGTTAATAAGTAAGGGAGTTTTTTTTAACTTTAGTATTAACTATAAAATAGCTTTTAAAATTATAAAGCTAGTATTAACGTTAGTACCTATCCTTTATTATTTTAAGTTAAAACTATTAATATAATTAAGAATAAACGCTTTTAACTTAGTATATACTAGGGCGCTATTATAATAATAAAAAGATAATAGGTTATAATACTTAGTAGCTTTTTATTTAAAAATAATAAGTAGCGCAGAGTTTAATTATACTATTTATAATAAAAAAATTCTAATAATAATATTATATTTAAAAAAGGGAATTAATATACGGGCATCGTAAATTAATATACGGGCGTCGCTCTTATATAGACGTCGCTATTCTACTTTTTAATTAGTTTAAAAAAATAATACCTCCCTATAAAAGTAATAAGGGTAACTATATTAATATAACTATTCTTATTATCCTCTTTAACCTAAGCTCTAGTTTAAGATTTCTAAAAATAAAAATGCTATTATAACCTACGTACTCGTTTAGAACCGCTATATTACTTATTTAAAATTTATAAATTTTAAATAAGCTAATAATCTAAGCTTTTATAAATCTTAAATAAGTAAGGCTTTTTCTTATTATATACTTAAAATATATAAAAAGTAAATTATAATAATATTTATTTAATTACTTTTTTTAATATAGTTATAATAATTTATTATTATTATAAACTACTTTTTATTAGCTCCGTTTTTTTTAAATACTAAGCTATATTAGCCGTCTATTTATATAATTCCCCGTTATCCTCTCCTTATTAAAAACGCTAAATTAGCTCCTTATTTATTATTAAAATAAGCTCGATATTTAGTTTTAATTTAACTAATTTATCTTTTTTATAAACTTAGCTAGTATTAACTTATTTTTATTTTTAAATAAGTAGCTTTATTTCTTATTATTAGTACCTTAGTTACTATAAATAATATAAGTTTAACTAACTAACTAGCTTTTTTTAAATAAGGTTAATTATAATAAAATAGGCTATATTATATTCTTTAACTTATTATAAAGGGATATAATAATCTTAAGGTTAAAAATTTAGTAATATAGATTTAAAAAAGACGTTTTTTAAAAACGCTACTAAAAGTATACTTCTTATTTACTAAAAATAACTAAATTTAATATTTTAAAATAAATTTTATAATAATATAAAATACTTAGCTTAATTAAAATAATATAGTCTAGATTATAAGATCCGAGGGGTTCTAAAAATAGCCTCTTACTAAATAATATTACTTTTTTTATAAACCGGCCTTACGTCTTAATTAAAGTAAAATACTTTAAAAAAAGTATTATTTAAAGTTTATTTAGGTATTTAAAACGAGTACTTATATACTCCCGGCTTATAAATACCTCGTTTTTTATATAGGCTTAGTAAAAGCGTAGCTTTTAATTACTAATTATATTTTATATAACATCGATAAGCTAATATAAGTAACTAAAACTATTTAAAAAATAACCCTTAATATTATTATTACTTAACTTAGTATTAAAAATAACGCGAGTACTAAAGTTTTAGTATTTTTAAATAAAATAACGGGCTTATTATACTTTTAAAAATAAATATATTACGTAAAAGTACTAAAAGATTAGGTATTAGTTATTAAACTCTTTATAAAGCTTAATCTAAGCTTTTTTAAAAATATACTTAGTCTTAACGAAAATAATAAGCTTTTATATTATAAAGACCCTATAATATATATAAAAAGGGGGCTTATTAATAAGCATATTAATATAAGCCTTATCCTTATTACTTAGTATAGTTATTACTTATATTAATAACTAATATTCCTCGTTATTAAACTTATTATTATTATTATTATAACTACGGTCCTTAATTTGTTTTTACTTAGCCCTAAGTATAATATTAAAATTAATATAATAAATATAAAGTTATTACTAAATATCTAGGAATTACTTATTTAGTATAGCCTTTATTTACTACCTTAAACTAAGAGACGGCTAGTTTGCCGCCGTTTTTGGCAGCTTCTGCCGCCGAATCCAGCGGGCCATCTGCCACGGAACAGTCGCCGCTTTAGACCCAGGCACCATGTCCGACAAGCGAC